>NW_017686658.1:0-6269 GCF_001879085.1 Nicotiana attenuata | reverse complement strand
ATCAGGCATTAAAAAATACAGAGCTCCCAGTCCTGTCCAATTGTCAAACCAAAATAGAGATGATCCCATTTTAGGTTGCCAAACTATTAAGTGTTCAATCAAGTCTCTGCATTCAATCATTCTCCTCCAAATATGAGAGCCTTCCCTCCATGGTACTACAACTGCATTCAACTTCTTGCAGTATTTTTGGCTCCCTTTTCTTTTAAGGATCCTAGTGTAACAGTAGTTTTTGTTTTATTAAAATCAAATCATAGCAATGTTAATCAACAACTAAATGAAAAATCTTAAATAATGTAACCATGCCTCATCTGGAAGTTTAGATACTTACACAAGAACACTTATATTTATCTCTAAAATTTTCCTTTCTGTGCAAGTTCTATTCCTTCATCAAGCAAACTAGGTAGAAGTATGATGGAAGGAAACACATCGCAAAATCTTGAAGAATGAATTAATTTCGAGGAAAATGCAAAGAAAAGATTGCGTATAATCTACTCTTAATTAGTATACTTTATTTCTATTCCCACTCTAATTGATGAGCAATGATCGTGAGGTCTAGCTATTTGTTTTACACATGATGTTATCTCGTGGTAATTAACTATGTTGAATAGAAATATCATCTCCAATAAACATGCAGATTTTTCGAATTAAACATATAAAAGGTTGGAATTTGAACAGCTTCTATTGAGCATGAAAATTAAATTGAGGCTGAGCTTGTAAGTTCAAACCCACACAATTATCAAAATCATTCTATCGCTAGTATAACTTATTTATTCACACTAATAATTAGGTTTAGGTAACTGGAAAATGAACTCATGATGATAAATTGAAAATCATAGGAGAAAAGATTAATACTTGGCGAAACTATTATAAGAGACACCAGATGCAAATTGTAGATCTTATGAGACAAAGTGTTGTGAACCAAGATAACTCAAATAATGTGTATGGGCCAGATATTTAGACAGAGGTCGGGGGCTAAACCGCGAAGAGGTTCAAGATTTAGAAAGCCCAACAAGAGATTCGTCTGGGATCCAGGTGAAGGAAGCACGTGACTAAGTAAATAAAAAGGGTTATCGTCTGGGTTTGGAAGAGGAGGCAAATGTATGTGAAAAGCTCTGTTATCCTTTACTCTTTATTGCAATTTCCAGTTATTTGTAAGCCCGTTCAGTGAATCAATATTACTAGTTGGTTTGGTTGTTATTTGGTTTGTTACATTGGTGCTTTCATCCAGAGGTCTTCAATGGAGGACCAAATATTTCGAACTATCGATGATTCAATTAAGGTCGTGAAGGATTCGTTGTCGAAGGATATCGCTGAATTTCGTTCATTGTTATATGAGTTGATTGAAAACCTTGCAACGAGTAAGCCTACTCCGGTGGAATTCTGACGGTTCAGTGGTGAGGATCCAAGAGTTATGGATTTCTCAGGCTGAACGCTACTTTGAATTCTACGGCACATCAGAAAACAACAAATTATTACGCGCGTCTATTTACCTCGAAGGTGAGGCATTAGAGTGGTTCCGATGGCTTCTCCAGAATAAGCAATTGACGGATTGGGAACACTTTGTTGCGAAGTTGCGAATTTGTTTTCGTAAACAGCGTCTCGAATCGTCGGAAGGTCACATGGCTGCAATTACAGAAATTGAAGCCCAGGCGTTTGATAATATGTCACATGGATGTTGTTACTCCAAGGTGTTTGCCATTGAGAGATCAGATGTTGAAGTCCTTACTGATACAACAGAATCTGCTTTAAACAATGCAAAATCAGAGGAGATCCAGATGTTTCATGAAGGATCTCTAGGAAATGGCAACACACACCAGTCTCACTCTGAGACCTTGCAACCCGAGGTTACAACTGAGGTTCTAGTTAATCAGATAGGTATTTCTTCAAACTTTATTCCCATTACTTCCTTAGTGGGTTTAACTGGTTACAATAGTATTGTAACTAAACTACTGAAATTTAAACATAAAGAGGAGGAAATTGCAAGAGGCAATGCATCTCCGGTGTTAGAAATTTCTCCTTTAAGGGATATAACTGGTTATCAAATTCCTTTTGCTAGACAAAGATATGTCATGTCGAAGGCTATTGGGAGATTTCCTGGGAGAGTATTTCCCTTTGCTGGTGCTAATCAAAATATGTTATTCCATCACCATGATGTTAACCTACACAAATGCAATTGGGTTGATACTAGGCAGGAGAGAAAATTTCATGGTTTCTTATTGTCTGGAACATGTGAACCTGCTATGGCAGAGAATATACAGGGAGTACTCCAGGCATTTGCTGAAAGTTACTCCAAGCTGTCACCAAATATTCAGGCCAATAAAACTGTTAGATTGTTGCTTGCAGTGTGTGGTCTAGTTTATAAAGCAAGGTCTACTTCGCCGTACTTTTCATTTGATCCTAGTTTTGGTTTGTTCACCACAATTGTTGGCGCTGCAAGATATTGTTCAGTCATGTTTGTAGATGATTTCAAACAGATTATTAGGATATTAGAGTGTCATATTGATTCCATCCCCAATGATCTATGTATTTTGTATCAGTTCCCATTTGATCCTGGTGCGTATTTGTTCATGGTAATCCCTATCGGACGCCTCCAAGTTCTTCGATTGCAACCTAGGACATCTAAACACACTCTCTTACCTGTGAAGCTTTACACATTTCATGCTTTTGGGGCATTGGCCTATGTTTGTCGCACTATCAACATACGTCACAAAGACATTAAACATCACAATCTTTTAGTGAATTTCCAGGTTTCTCTGGTCAATTTATGTGACTGGGCCTATGCTAAAGCTCTGATTGAAAGAGAACCAAATATTTCTTACATCTGCTCTCAGTATTATGGAGCGACAGAGCTTATATTTGGAGCAACAAAATACACTACTGCTATTGGCATTTGGTCTACTGGCAGTATCCTCGTGGAAAAAAATGCTAAAGAAGAAATTGTTAAGCCTTGGCCTCTTATGGACTTAGCAAGCTTGGATGCTTTCTCTAAGTTGAGTCAAGATAAGATTTTCTTTGACTGGATGAGTTGCTGGTGTGGTGGAACTGAGAAGAATATGCCTAGCTGCGACCCAATATTTTAAAAGGCGGGGGCGTGAGGCGAGGCGTTTTACCTCTGACGAGGCGAGGCGTAAACCTTTAGATATGGGGCGTAAGTCCCCCGAATCTTTAAATTTTACTAATTTCAAGAAATTTAAAATAGTATAAAATAAAAATAATTATAAAAATTACATTAAAATTATAAAATTATAACAAATAATCTATTTAAAATATTTATAAATTATAATTCAACTATGAATGATATGAAAAGTATGACATTATCATAATATGCAAATTAATTGCAACGTCGTTACAACTCAAACATCAAAAGTAATGTATTCGATGCGAAATCGTATATGTATCTCTTAAGGAGTAATGAATCTTGAAAGAATTTCGATATTACAATTTGATATTTTTTTTAAAATACTTCTTTTGTTTAATATGCTTTCTATTTGAAAGAGAATTTATATACAAATATAATTCACAATTTAAATATAATTTGTTTAGCATCATTTATTTTTAAGTTTCAACAAGTTAATAAAGTGACACATATTTCACCATACTATACCATGTAATTAATTATTTGTAAATAGTTACTAGCTAATACTAAGCTATTAAATTACTAAGTATTGTATCTCGTAAACGTAAAAAAATTATTTAAGAAAATAATTAAAAAAAATTATGAACTATTATATAATAAAGACATAACAAAAGTTAATAAATAAATACTTTTAAATGAAAGATTTATTTAAAATTTACTATACAGCAGTCTTAGTGGATAACGTACAACAATTTTTATTTTAATTATGACATAAAAATACTCTCAACTTTATGATTTATGATTAAGAAAAAAGTTATTTTGAATAGTCAACGATTTATTAAGAAAATTTGAGGATTTACAAGGTTAGTTACACACAATTGCATAAAGTTCTATTAGGCGAGCCCCGTACTCCGGGGATTGGACATGTCCGGGCGTAAGCCCCGGCGGCTGAGGCGTAAGTCTCACGGAACCAAGCCCCACACATAAGCCCAGAGGCGTTTTACGAGTGCTCCGCCCCAGGGCGAGCCCCGGGCGAGTCCCAATTCTGCCTTTTAAAACAGAGCTGCGACCAAAATCTCCTTCTCCCCAACTTTTTTATTTCACCTTGTAGAAATAATAAGTTTCAGCATGCAAGAATAACTGATTGTTATTTACTTGCTCAACAACCTGCGATGAATCTTTTTGTATGGGATCCAGGAATACTTTCCAAGTTCATGGCTCTAACAAGTTATGCAGTGAACATTGCGGCACTATTATTAGTGGGATCTACTGGCAAGTTTTACCTTATTCCATATGCTAACTCTATGACTCAAGTATGGGATCTTGGACGAAAATGGGGTATCCATTCATACCTTTTGCTAACTGATTTTGCCTTAATAGTTGCTAGATGTGGTGCCGATGACTTCATTATTTTTATACTACGATCTATTTTAGATCCGGGTGATAGAATTATTGAGCTTCCGCCCGATTCTTCATTGTATGAGTTTGCTGCACTACATACTTGTAGCTTGACTATGATGAAAATGTGCTTTTATTAGACGATGTAGAGGCTGATTTGATGAAAAGAGCTTCAATTGTTGTTGCTGAAAGTGTTCACAGGCCAATGATAATTGAGGGTAAAAGCACTTCTATCTTGGTTGGTCCTAACAGTAGAGTTGGAAAGGTTACAACTACTGGGAGGCTTNCAAAGTTAGTCAAGCAAGGAAGTAATAGGAGAAAATTCTATATTAGAAGATTCATTAAGAGTTTAATAAAGCTCTTAGATAACGCATGCTTGAGAATATGAGCATATATACTAAAGAAAGAAATATGGAACCTAAAATCGGCTAAAACACGAGATTGTTGACAAGCGCAAACTACAACATGAAATTGATGCTCGCTACTTAAAGATAGTATAATTTAATTATCGTTTCTACATGGATTGGATTTAAATAATATTCAAGTAATTTCTGATTTAACGCTATTCAAGATGATTAACACTTTGATTGGAATGATTATGAACCAAAATTAACTACTAAAATTAAATCAATTAACAATTGATCACAAAGAACTAGAGAGTAGAGCAATGGGTTATTATCAAGACGAAGAGTGGGTTTGATATGATAGGTGCAAGACTGCTATCTTGAATTTATCACTGTTATATTTCACTCTTAAGGTTCTATAGATTCTCACGAATTGTCACGACCCAAAATCCGCCAGTCGTGATGGCACCTAACCCAACCCGCTAGGTAAGCCAACTAATAACTATCCAATTCCAACAACATTAAATAAACAATTAAACATAGGAGTTATCTGAATCTTATACAACTCTCAAGGACTTGTAGTACAAATGATGAGCTTCTAAGAATAGAGTTTACAAAGCTGACATGAAAAGAATACATCTTCTGTTTGAACAGTACATAAACAGAGTTTTATAATCTAAGGCTACCGTGAACAAAAGACAGCTACAGCAGGAATGCAGGTACACCTTCAAATTCAGTAACCATCGAACACAGCAATATCGGTATCCGGGATCTGCATGCATTGTGTAGGAAGTGCAGTATGAGTACAACCGACCCCATGTACTCAAAAAGTAACAAGTCTAAACTTAGGTTGAAAGCAGTGACGAGCTGGAACATAGGTCGGGTCCAACACCAATATCCAATAACAGTTCATAACAATGTAAAGCATATAAATAAGGAAGTAACTCAGAGATAAAGTGTTCAGCTTTTTCACAATTTTCCCAAAATAGTTCCGCCTTTCAAGAGTATCGGTGAAAACCCAAATTCTTTAACGAAAACGTCGTGAAATATGAGATAGTTTGAAAAATTGTATTTTCTTTTCCAGAGCTCATTTTTCACAATAAATAAGATGTTTCGTTTTCTTTCCAGATAGCAAGTGTGAGATACCTCTCTATGATCACATATCAATGGGTGTAAAATGTCATGAATGACGTGATACCGTACAACATGAGGAAAATATATCTCTATGCATGCCAATGTCATGCATCTCAGAGATGAATCATGTACTCACACTCTCAAAGTACTCAACCTCACTGTATCACACCTTCTACTCATCATAATCAACCACTCGGTACTGTATATGGCCCATACGGCCCAGGAAAGATCCATCTTCGGAATATATACATCACTGACTATAACGTCACCTACTACTGAGAAAACACGGCCAATCCAGCCTCATGGAGAGACTCCAT
>NW_017686657.1:5411-6270 GCF_001879085.1 Nicotiana attenuata | reverse complement strand
GTTTTTGGGGAAGCAGCCTAAACTACCAACAGCGATGCACAACTAAACACTGGAGGTAAATGTCCAGCTACCTATCGCTATGGTTGGGATTGCCAAGTCATGATGGAAGAAGCAACAGATAGTTTGAACATGGCACAAAAACGAATGAAGAAATATGCTGACCAGAACAGGCGTCCATTGGAGTTCAAAGTAGGCGACAAAGTGCTGTTGAAGCTTACTCCTCAAATTTGGAAGAAGATTGATAGCCGGGTAAGGCATAGAGCTAACGAAATGGTCCATTTGAAGTTATCGAAAAGGTGGATGAAGTTGCTTACCGATTGAAGCTGCTGGAAATAATGAAGATACATCCAACTTTCCATGTGAGTTTTTTGAGGCCTTATGTTGAAGATCCTGAAGATCCGGACAGGCACAATAAAGAGAGCTCATCCTCAGGTGGCACTCAGCTTGAGGAAGAAATTGAAAAGATTCTGGACCACCGGGTTCTAGGGATGCACAAGAATCTGGCTTTATCTAACCGCTCATTATGACCACGTCAAGGCTTTGTTATTTCTAAACCTACCTTTAAACCCACTGTATTGATTTCTCACATATGTTAGGAGTGACGTTGTTCAACAACTACCTAAATATGTACTCTCTCGAGCAGTACATACTAAATAGGCAGAGTCAATTGATGGTCATTCAATCAACAATAACAAACACGTAGTTGAACAAGTAGAGAAATCCAACGGCTTAATTATATAAAAATATAACAAGAATTCATCCTACAAAAGGTTCTATCAAAACTCTAGATAACAAATTAGCTATTCATAATAGTATGCAAAAGTACAATACTAGAATTCATAACCAATAAAGGAAATAG
>NW_017686657.1:0-714 GCF_001879085.1 Nicotiana attenuata | reverse complement strand
CCGCCGGGACCTCTAATACTCATACTTGACCTGCTGACAATTCAAGCACCGAGCCACATGCGCAACAATATCCTTCTTCATCCTACGCCACCAATAATGCTACCGCAAGTCCTGATACATCTTCGCGGCGCCCGGGTGAATAGAGTACCGAGAATTATGGGCCTCCGCTAAGATCAACTCTCGAATCCCATCAACATTGGGCACACAAACTCGACCCTGCAATCTCAAAACACCATCATCATCTAAAGTCACCTTCGTGGCACCTCCACGCTGCACCGTGTCTCTCAGGACACACAAATGGGGATCATCAAATTGCCGATCACGGATACGCTCCAATAGAGAAGAACGAGCGACCGTGCAAGCTAACACTCTGCTGGGCTCAGAAATATCTAATCTCACCAATCGATTGGCCAACGCCTGAATATCTAAAGCAAGCGGTCTCTGGCTGACCGAAATATACGCAAGACTACCCATGCTGGCAGACTTCCTACTTAATGCATCGGCCACCACATTGGCCTTACCCGGGTGATATAAGATAGTAACATCATAATCTTTCAACAACTCTAGCCATCTCCTCTGCCTCACATTCAACTCCTTCTGCTTGAACAGATACTGCAGGCTCTTGTGATCCGTGTACACCTCACATGTCCACACCCATATAGATAATCGCCTCCAAATCTTTAAAGCATGAACAACCTCTACCAACTCCAGATC
>NW_017686656.1:5446-6271 GCF_001879085.1 Nicotiana attenuata | reverse complement strand
TTAATGAAACAGTAATTTTTTTTGATTTTTCTGTGTTTTTCTGGGGATTTGAGAAGACTAAGATCTAAGAGAGTTGGATTTCGAATTTTAGATCTGAAACTTGTGAGGAATCGGAGGGAATTTTTTAGAGGTTCCCAAAACTTGTGAATCAAGGCAAATGAATGCCTATTTATAGGTGAACTTAAGGTCCAATTTCAGATTTTCCTTTTACCCCTTAGTCCCTATTCTAATTCTATTTTTACCCTTTATTTTCTGACTTGTTACACAAGTAACTACACCTATTCTATTGAAATCTATACTATAGTCCATCCTAGAAGGTTCTATACCCATTACAATTCCTATTCTACCCTTACTTTACTTCAACAATTACCAATCTTAATGAAACTACCCTTTTCCATGCCTAAACTAACCTTTGAATCCCCTGAAATTACTGACTAAGTTAAACCAGTCCATTAACTATAACCAAGCAATCTATTTCTAGGGCTAATCAAACTAGAAAAATTAGCTAATCAAGAGGTTGGAACAATTAAAATCAAACTGCAGTAAACAATTAGGAGTCGACTAACTGAACCTAAAATCAGACCACTTAAACGTATATGACTACTGGGAACAGCACTGACATGAAGAACAAAACTTAAGCTAGATCATGAACATGGAATTACTAATGCGATTACTGAATTAAACTAAACTAAACTAATTGATTACTACTAACCAATAACAACAGTAAAAGCTCAAATACTGAAGAAAAATTGAAATCAATAGTGCCCTAAAGAGTTAAAGATTATCAAAACAGTATTGAACAAGAGCATACAGAATCAAAACAGC
>NW_017686656.1:0-1223 GCF_001879085.1 Nicotiana attenuata | reverse complement strand
ACAACTGAAATATGGTTCAAATGAATCAGTCACACGAAAGTCTAAACTGAGCAATAACAGTAAAATTCAGGTGCAAGCATATATTCCTTTATCATTCATACTTCAAACTTGTAGTCTACAGGTGAAGGCAATCTTCAGCATCATTTGAGCATAAGAAAATACCTGAAGAATGAATCAAACAGAAAAGGAAGAAGTCAGCAGCAGTAACAACTCCCAGCAGTAGTTCAGGAACGAGTTTAAAACCCAGCAGCAATCAATAAATGAGTATAACAGCCCAGAAAGTATTCAGCAGTTCAGGATAAGTTGGAAAACCAAGCAGAATCCACAGATCAACCCAAAATAGCACCAACTAGCCAGAAATGAACCCAGCACTAATACAACCAGTAAACAACCAACAATCAACTCGAACTAGGCAAATCTCATGCACATCTGACTCGAACAACTTGTAAATACCAATGTCGAGCAAAATCAGGTGAGTTCAATTTACTTTTGATCCTTAACGAGCTAGAAAATTGGATTAAGGACTGGAATCTGAAAGTGAGCTAAGGAAAAGTTAATGAAACAGTAATTTTTTTTGATTTTTCTGTTGTTTTTCTGGGGATTTGAGAAGACTAAGATCTAAGAGAGTTGGATTTCGAATTTTAGATCTGAAACTTGTGAGGAATCGGAGGGAATATTTTAGAGGTTCCCAAAACTTGTGAATCAAGGCAAATGAATGCCTATTTTATAGGTGAACTTAAGGTCCAATTTTAGATTTTCCTTTTACCCCTTAGTCCCTATTCTAATTCTATTTTTACCCTTTATTTTCTGACTTGTTACACAAGTAACTACACCTATTATATTGAAATCTATACTATAGTCCATCCTAGAAGGTTCTATACCTATAAATCATCATTCTTGTATTAGGAATCTCCACCCGTTAGTTGACCACCTGGTAAAATGCCCGACCCTAGTGCCTTTCTCTATCTTGCATACAACCTAGAATTAATATCTTAGCATAATTTAGTCATAATTATTAGTTGTTAAATTGTAGTTGATAATCATAAAAACCCAAAAACTGATAGAAGATCAATTAGAAGCAAGCACGCAATTCTAGGCTAAGCAAATATCCAACTCCCTTTCTAGCTCCCTGTGGAAATTGACCCCGATACCACTATTGGGTAAAAGTATTAACGCCCACTCTTCCTAAGGTTAAGTCCGCTGCGCGATAATCACTTTTTGGC
>NW_017686655.1:5326-6271 GCF_001879085.1 Nicotiana attenuata | reverse complement strand
AAGATGGAGCTCACAAAACTCCTGTTTAACTGCAGCTGGTCTGAAGAACCGATGTTGCCAAGCTTCAGAGACACCGTCAACTACACCCTTCTGCACCTCAGTGGAATTGCCTGTGAGAACTTCAATCGAGTTTGTACTCTCCCCTCCCCGATAGATTGTTGTAATAGAAAGAGCTGGATGTATTTCCTTGTTGTACCCCTTGTCCTTCTCTATTTCCTTATCGGGTTTGGTTTAGAGTTTTTTTTTTTTTTTGCAAAATCCACTAGGCGATGCCTAGGGCTAGTATTTATTTTTATATATAAAAAAATAGACACAATGTCATGGGGTCCTAACAAATGTACGAGATATAAATTGAATGCTACATAATTCCTATTATCAAAATTGAGCATTGTACTCAAAATTGATATCACAAAAATTCTACTAAAAATTGCATAAAAACTAGCCCAATAAATGGTCCAATATTGTATGCGTTTCTCCGCGTCTGCTGGCCCATTTTGACATGCTTCAGCCCAATCAAAAAACACTTCTAATTTGCAGAAATAACCACAGCTTATTCCAATGACTCTAATCTCCATAAATTGCAAATATAGCCACATTGATAGTTGCCCATTGCATACAGAAACAGTCCAGCATACTGGACCCAGTAATACTGTCCATTTCCTAGGACAGCCCAGTTTCAAATCTTGGCCCAATCGTACTTCTCCCCAGCCCATTCCAATCTCCTTACCCGCTTGCATAATTAGCCACCAATACATCCCAATTCCCTCTCCTAATTTAAACTTTGCATTTACTAACCACATTTGACCACCGACACCACAAATATCCCAGATCCCTATCATTTCCCCCATTTCATTTTCAGACATCCTCTCTCTACTATATCGCCCTTCTCTCTCTACCCTTTCCCTTTTGAAGCTAAGCCCTATTCTACTGACTTTCCTCCTTCTG
>NW_017686655.1:0-855 GCF_001879085.1 Nicotiana attenuata | reverse complement strand
TCCAACCACGTTACCATCTGCATCTTTAATTCTGTTTAATTGTAGTCTCTTTCTCCTACCATTAACCTGTGCATGGAAAAACTTTGTATTCCTATCACCATCCTGGAACCAGTTCATGCCAGCCTTCTGCTTCCAAAACTCTTCTTCAATAGTTAGATATCTAATTAGATGGTTTAGTAGTTTTTTTTTTAAGCAATCCACTAGGCATAGCCTAGGGCTAGTTTTTATTTATATAAATACGAAAAACAAATAAAATGTCATGAGATCCTAACAAGTGTGCGAAATAAAAATTGACTTCTACATAATTCCTATTATCAAAATTGAGTAATATGCTCAAAATTGATATCACAATAAATCTATCAAAAAATTGAATCAAAACTAGCCCATGAAAATAAATCACAGCATCCCAATCCACAAAGCCCATGTACATTAGCCAAAAGGAGACCTCCATAATTGTTGCATTTACGGCCAGCCCAGAAAACACATAAGATTTGCGCAAATAGCCTCCAAATTGCACATCCAGCCTAAACGCCTGAATTGTAGAAATAGCCATGGTCCCTAATTCTTGCAAGTACAGCCAGTCCAGTAACGCATAGCCTTGCGCAAATAGCCTCGAAATTGCACAACCAGCCTTATTTCTTCCAATTGCTGATTTGCAACTAGCCCATGATGTGAATAATTCCAGCAATCCAGCAGCCCAGTCCGTAACCAGGCCCAAACGTAAGCCCAGACCATCAGCAATTCCTTTTTGCATAAATAATCCCAGATTAACCCCCATTTAGCCCATCTATATTTGCTAAATATAACCTCTTCTCCATCCACTTTCCCTAATCTACACGTGTTTCCCACTACTTG
>NW_017686654.1:3714-6271 GCF_001879085.1 Nicotiana attenuata | reverse complement strand
AAATATGCACTCTCTCCCGAGTGATGCATACTAAATAGGCACAGCTAATTGGGAGCTCTTCAATCAACCAGAATATAAACGTAGTTGAACAAATAGAGAAAAGCTATGGCTCAATTATATAAAAACATAACAAGAATTTATCCTACAAAAGGTTCTATCAAAACTCTAGATAACAAATTAGCTATTCATAATAGTATGTAAAACTACATTACTAAAAGTCATAAGCAACAATGAAAAAAATAGGAAGAGGAAGGAAAAAACTCGTAGAAGAATTCTCCGCCTTGCTCCCAATGTGTTCTTGCCTCCAAGGGTGTTGTCTAACCCTAAAGTAGTGTCTCTCCGCCTCCTTAGGTCTTGTCACACCTCCTTTTTTACACGCCTACCCCGAAGGATAGTGTATAAGGGAGTTTTTCCATTTAAAGTGACATTATTCGAAATGGGATTATTTATTTGATTTAGAGTCGCCACTTGGGAAAGGATTGGCTTTTGGTGTCCCAAGTCACCGGTTTAACTTAAATCCCAAATCGAGGAAAATTGTCGACTTCCCAATTGGAGTCTGCGAACCAGAAATTCTGAATAAGGAATTCTGTTGACCCGAGGGAAGGTGTTAGGCACCCCCGGATCCCGTTGTTCTAGCACGGTCGCTTAAATTATTATAAATGGCTAAAAAATCTGATTTGTATACATACTCAAACCTATAGTGCAATTTTTTAAGATTATTTACCGCTTTTAGTTTATTTTTATTTTTACGAAAGTGAACGCCGTTTAAGAGCGTGTTTTTGGATTACGTCACATGAAATGCACCCGGATCCTCAATACCTCCTATTCAACATTTTAGGATTTGGATTTGGGTTGCATGAAATGCACACCCGAGTCTAGGAAGGTAAATTATTAAAAGCGCGCCTAAACGGCTAGCGTCTTATTAACTTTGCGGGAAGCCACGAAAATTCGCTAAGTCGCACAACCCGAGTTCTGAATATTTTAAAATAATTAAAGAGGGCCACGAGTTTTGAAACTTTATTTGACGTGGCACGCCTCATTTATTTTTAAAGCCATCCTAAAGGAATTATTACTTTTTCTATTATGGATTGTCCCTAAAGGCCTAACTAATTAACATTATTAATAAACTACTATTAAGGGCGTTCAAAATTCGGGCCTCAAGTTCAAGTCCGAACTTTAACAAGGGAATCTCCATTATTGAAGACCCTTAATTCAAGTTCGCTACTTAGCTTGGAAAGCCCCAAGCCTATATTTTAAATTCCACCACAATTCCAATAGTGTATTAAGAGTTTTAGTCTGTTGGGCCTCGAAGCCAGCCCAAGAAGAAAGGAACCAGTCTAATTTTATTTTAAAACTGTTTGTACAGTTATCTAAAGCCTGGGCCTTGGGGCAGGCCCAAACAGACATCCAGCTGGACCTGAGACTCAAAATCGAATCCCATGGGCTCAACTGGGTAAAATTAATTTCAAGGCTGAAAGTGTTTGGCATAGTATTATGCAGCTGGGCCACATTAGGCCCAGTGGTTACGAGCCCAAGTGATCCGGGCGGTAAGACTAATATCATGACATTAGAGACTTGGTTTCAATTCAAGGAACTTACTGCTGAACTAAATCAAATAAAAATAGGCCATATGACAGGAATAGGCATGTTTCAATTCAATCCAGACTTTATGCTCATACACATGTACACTGATGCATCAACATGTTTGCATTCTGAAATTTTACTTCCTAAGATAAAATAAGATCCAGCTTTATTTAACATATTTTTAGGGGTGATTCCTATACTGAGACGGGGAGAGAAGCTATTGAGCTTTCAATTGCAAAAAATCGTATGAAAATCGAAAACTAGATATTTCTATATAAGAGTCCACATATACAGTCCATTACTGTTTATCCAAGGCTAGCATACATCAGTCTTAAACAAATTGAAGGCAGGAACATTAAGGCTAATACATTATCACCGTGCTAAAACAAACTATGTCTAGCCAAATACTATCATACTAGACTATTACTCAATAGGTGTTTAATCATGAAAAGTGTGAAGGAAAGTAACTCTTCTTTTCATAAAAAATCTCAAACAAATTACATCCTGTATGCTTGGGTAGCAGTTCCTAAAGGATCATGGAATACCTGGAGAAATGAATAAGAGAAAGAAGTGAGGATCAACAAAGCAGAATCAGCAGTTAACAATCAGCAGCAACACAGCAGCAATAGGATCGATTTTACAACCAAAATAGCATCACAGCAGCCCAGGAATGAATTAAGGAGGAAACGGCACCAACAAACAATCAAAATAGACTTAATTGAACCAAAGCAGACTCGAAATAAACCCAGGAAACCTCTGAAACTTCAGCAACCAAACACACAATGAATTTTCAGGTCATTATCGTCCTTATCTAAGCGGAAATTCGAATGAACAGCTGGAATTTGAAAGTATTCTAAGAAACTTCAATGGAACAGTAGATCTAATGGAGCTTTCTAATTCCAGATTTCAGATTTGGTTTTGGAATTTTTAAATTCAAATTTCAAATTGTACAAACTTGTAGAATATATTTTTT
>NW_017686654.1:0-797 GCF_001879085.1 Nicotiana attenuata | reverse complement strand
GGTTTTGTTCCGGGATTTGAAGAAAAGCTCCACGGTTTTTGTGCCGGGAGATCCTCGGTTTTTGTTCCGGGATTTGAAAGAAAAGGCTCCACGGTTTTGTGCTGGGAGATCCTCGGTTTTTGTTCCGGGATTTGAAAGAAAAAGCTCCACGGATTTTTCGAGTGTAATAAGCGACTAAAATATGCAATTATAGCCTATCATCAACACCCCACACTTAAACCATTGCTCGTCCTCGAGCAATCAAACTCCACTTTTTTTATAGACACGACCTTTTCAAACAACTCTCCTAACTCATCACACCAAGAGTATTTAAAATAGACTAAGCACAAAAGCGTAACATCTTCACCTCAAGATTTGACTCACAAGTACCACACGTTAGTCACAACTCACCCACTTACTCTAATATAGAGGTGACTGACATTACTTTTCCTTCATGAATCAAGTGCCCTCACACAACAAAAGAGAGTAGTTCCACACAATAAAATTTAAGAACACTTAGGAACTCAAGATAGAAAGAATTCACTCACTCAGAAATAACATTCATATGCCACAAAAGATGCACCATAAGCTTGCACGTAGTGTACTACTCCACTAATCGAGCTCATTCAATCTTGGATCAATTAGGACTTTATTTGGTTGTAATGTAGGCTACGGGACGGGTAGGATACATTTAGATATAAGGGTGACTACACCTCCCTAAGCACTTTAATACATATACTTTAACATTCAAACCCAATACTTATGTCAAACCAAACTCCACCTTCACATCAATGTATATTACCCCATACTTCTTTAAG
>NW_017686653.1:4647-6271 GCF_001879085.1 Nicotiana attenuata | reverse complement strand
GGAAGAGGAGTTATGTCGTAGGGTTTTGGGATATTTTTAGACAGTTTTATTTGATGCATGGATTAAACGCAGGCCGTTGGATTGAGGGAGATGAATGGCTGGGATTAATCGACGCCAAACGGCGTCGTTTAAGAGAGTGAAGACTTGGACCGGGCGGGGCAAGGTCTGGGCCTAGACGTGGGTGGCTCTTTTGGGCCATCCGGATTTGTGTTTTAACAGGCCCAATTTGGGCAACCCCTTTTTCTTTTGTTCTTTTCTTTTGTTTTATTTTCTGTTTTCATTTTGTATTTTTTTTTATATTTTTCCTGATTTTATAAAAATGCTAAAAATTAAAATAAAGTCCAAATATATTTCAAAGTTAAACTAATTAACTCTTAAAATTGTTTAAAATCTATTTCGTGACGAATTCATAATTAAACAATTAAAAATGCAAAAGTGAACTATTTTTGTTATTTTCTTTATATTTTGTTCTAAAAGCAAACTTAATCGCTAATTAATCCTAAAATATGAAATTAAATCCTAAATGCAAGTGCCAAGTGTACTTTTTTTATATTTTTCATATGAATTAAAATGCACAAATAAATGCAAACAATTAACAGAAAAACACAAACTTCACAAAATTGCAAAGAAATCACGTTGTTTGGAATTTTGGAAATAATTCATATATAGGGCAAAAATCACGTGCTCACAGATGTGCATCTCCTTATGTGAGATCTATGTGTGGATCGGGTGGCACACCGCCATGGGTATGTTATTTGGATCGGGTTGCACGCCGCAACTGTGTGATATTGAGTATAGTTTTCTATACGCTATTTTGTGTGCCTTGCTTCCTGTTTTCTAAGGAAAGTCCGTTTTAGTGCGTGACTCAGGTAATTCCTTCCAGAGTTCGTTTTCCTTTTTGTATCGCGTTCGAATTGGTAGCCTATTGGCACGTTGGGGCATCATGTGAGACTTTTGATTATGTCTGGGTGGCTTATTGCCTGAGCAGTTCGTACTGGGCGAGACGAGACCCCTTGATCTAGGATCAGTGCAATCCGACTATATGAAGTATATTATGGAGATAATACCATTATTCGGTTCAGAATAAGGTGAGGGTTCTTGCCAGGAGTATAGACTCAATGATTGGTTGGCTCGGCAGTTGATTATGAATTTCTGCACATCTCTTCCATCGTGGCGGTATTGTAAGAGTTAGAGTAGGACCCGTGTATGTCATGGGGTGCAATGGGAGCATCAGATTCGTGAAATTTTGACTAAGTTGATCAGAAAATGTTATTGTGGTTCGGTGAGTAAAGTGATGCAAGGTGTGAATTCAGCAAAGTTATGCAGTCATGTTTGGGTACAACGTGTAGTGATTGATATGGTGATCGTATGTTGGAAACAGGTCAGGCATAGAATTCCGAATGTTGGAATTGGGATCTAAGGCTTATTTGCTTTAATAAAAGGGAATATCTTCAGAATTGATCGAGCTGATGTGCTCAACTGAGTTATGGTAGCCTGGGAAGGTGCATGAAGTGTTAAACAGTGATTTCAGACTATTTCAGTGTAGTTCTTAGCACGTTCGAGGATGAACGTATGTTTAAGTGGGAGAGAATGTAACGACCCGACCGGTCGTTTTGAGTTCTAG
>NW_017686653.1:0-1462 GCF_001879085.1 Nicotiana attenuata | reverse complement strand
TAAAAAGGAATTTGGAAATTTCCTATAAAGGAAAAATTATTCATTTGCTTCAACCTATCGAATTATATCATGTTTATAAAAATCCGCGATTTAACATATTATTGATATATCATTATTGGACCACTAGTAAGTGTCGAAGTCGACCATCTCGCCTCTACTTCTTCGAGATTAGACGGGATACTCATTGTACACGTTGTTTTCGTACTCATACTACACTTCTGTGCATTTTTATTGCACAGGCATATGCATCTCTAGTGACCTACTGGGCGTAGCAGCACAGATGACACAGAGACTTAGGTGAACTGCACTTCTCGAGGCGATCCGCAGCCAACAGAGTCTCTTTCAGTTTTCTGTATTTATTTCTGTCCAATATTGTATTCCGGACGATTGTTGTATTACATTATTTCTTAGAAATTGCTCATGCACTCGTGACACCGGGTTCTGGGAGGATTTTTGGATTATTAAATGTTATGTTTTGTTAAAGACTTTGCGGTTATTTCTGTAAATTTTATTATTCATTATTTAATGTATAAAGAAAAATGATTTTAGACAATACAAAAATTGGAAGTTAATTAAGTATTTTGGTTGGCTTGCCTGACAGCGGTGTCCGGCGCCACCACGACCCTCAGTGAATTTTGGGTCGTGACATATTACTATGTCAATTTTGTATCATTGTGCTTCCGGAATCATTTTCCTTTTGATTGCTAGAAAACTTTGCTAACGCATAATTTCTAAAGTTTCTAATAAATAGAAAATCTTATACTTTTAGATAGCTTTAATATCAACGACTTCAAACAAGGAAATTCATATATGTTAAAAAGTTTAACAATTTTATAGTACTAAATATGAGGATTTTCTACCTATTAATAAGGAAAATTTAGTAAATAAAATTTTACTTGATTTTAAAGCCCTGAAAATTAAAAAAATAACAAAATTACAAATTTATCTAACTTGGAATTTAATATTTTAGGGTAAAAAAGACAAACGATATTTCAACAAGGGACTTTTTGCATTGTGCGTGTGTATCCCATATCAATTAGCATAAAATTTTAGTAGTCATATAACTGTTATTAAACTACATACATTTGATGTGCAATTGTTAAGTATCATTTTATATTGTATTAAATAGTATGATAATTGTGGATATTAAAATAATTTGTATCTAATCATAATATTTATTAGAATGTGTATTTACATTTTAGTACATAAAATTTATAGATTTGATTAAAAGGCAACGTACATGCTATTATGTAACTTAAGGATCAATATACTTTTCCATTAAAAGTCTTTCTTTATTTTCTTTTTACTAAGATAATTAAATTATATAAAATTAATTGGTTTTAATTCTATTACCGATTATAAATTAGTTAAGAAAGAGTGCAGGAGAATTACCGACTTTGGTTATAGTTTCTACTTAGTCTTTCTTTATAATTTTTTTTACTAAGATCATTAAATTATATAG
>NW_017686652.1:5259-6271 GCF_001879085.1 Nicotiana attenuata | reverse complement strand
AGCGAGCAGTAGCAGCAGCAACAGCAGTGAAATCACAGCTCTGGTAGTCCCAGCTACCAGACATTCCCGAACTACACTGACCTGATTCCTTTTTAGCCAAGGATATGTAGGCAACCTCTGAAGCAGGGTGCGGTCAAACTTTTCAGGAGATATTGCTGCTTGATCACTGAGACTTATCTCCTTCACGTGTATCTCACATGTCTAGGTTGATAAATACTGTGCCTCACATGATGGACCTGGTCCATGACTGAGTTCATTTGTCATTCTTCAAAACTTCACCTGAACTTGGGCTAACAAATTCCCCCTTTTTGATGATGACAAACTCTATGCTTTTATGAATCAAAAAGATCTGTAAGAACTCAGCTAATTTTAACTTATCATCAAGGACCAGGTTTAATTAGGTTATAAATATCACATTATTCAGAATAAAGATTAAAGCACAATATCTCTTCCCCTTTTGGCATCATCGAAAAGTTGCATAAACATTGTGAAACCCAGAATTTAGTAATTACTCATGGCCACTTGGGCAACTGCAAGTGAAAACATGGATTAAATCATCAATAATCAACAAACACATTTAAACTATTAAGAATAAAATCTTCATAGAACAAGAGAAACAGCAGTTGTCATTGATACGATATGTTTCCACCTATAAACCACAAAAGAAAGAAAACTTCCAAACATGAGCAAAAAACAGAAAAAGTCCCTAATCTGGGTCACTGAGGGGTCACTAGACTGGTTCAGAAGACAACAATTGGAGGACCTAAGGCTTGGAGGAACTAGAGGGCTGGAGAAGGTTGAGCATATTCTGAAGCATCCCCTCACTTTTCTCCTTTTCTTTTGCTAGCTCTGCTCTAAGGCCATCTCTTTCAGTTTCCAATTCAGCAACACGAGCCTGAAGCCTAGCAATTTCAGCATCCTTAGTTCCACACTCTTGAACCAAAGCCCTAATTAACCTTGCTGTTCACAGGTGTCTTCAGAGATGAACCAGGTTCAACTGGGGTGGCATTGA
>NW_017686652.1:0-1706 GCF_001879085.1 Nicotiana attenuata | reverse complement strand
ACAAGGAGATCCTTACCTTTTTCCCTTAAGAATAAGGTACTATCAATTTTACCTCTCTTGTAACCATGCTTCAGCAGGAATTTTGACAGTCGTTCATACCATGCTCTTGGGGCCTGCTTGAGTCCATAGAGAGCCTTGTCTAACTTGTACACATGCTCAGGACATTCCTTGCTCTCGAACCCTAGAGGTTGTTTCACAAACACTTCTTCTTTCAGGTATCCATTTAGGAAGGCACTTTTGACATCCATCTGATGAAGAGTAAATTCTATATTTGCTGCAAAGGCTATGAGAAGTCTGATTGCCTCTAGTCTTGCAACTGGAGCAAAAGTCTCATCATAGTCTATGCCCTTCTCCTGGCTGTAACCTTGGACCACCAATCTTGCCTTGTTTCTTGTAACTGTTCCATCTTCATCAAGTTTGTTCCTGAAGACCCATTTTGTACCAATAACTGATCTATCCTTGGGTCTTGGAACAAGATGCCAAACTTGACTTCTTTCAAACTGGTTAAGTTCATCCTACATTGCATTCACCCAATCTGCATCCTGCAAAGCCTCAACGACATTTTTAGGCTCAATGATAGATAGAAAAGCATCAAAAGCACACAGATTCTTTAATTGTGATCTGGTTTTAACTCCAGATGTTGGATCAGTGAGAATGTTCTCAATGGGATGAGAACTTTGATACTTGTGAGATTTCACAAGCAACTGGCTTCGGCTAGATGTTTCAGCCATTTGCTGAGGAACAGGATCATGAACAGGTTCCTTCAAGGAATTTATTTCAATTCCTCTTTGATTAGTTCCCCCTGTCAGGTTGCCCTGTATGGAAGAACCTGTTCCATCACCTGTTCCTTGTGTTGGTGCCACTTTGACCTGGGTTGATGCTTCAGTCAAGTCCTTTACCAATCCAATGGCTTCATCTTCATGTTCCTGTCTCTCAGAAAGAATGTTAGTTTCATCAAATACTACATGCACACTTTCTTCTACACACAAAGTTCTTTTGTTGAATACTTTATATGCTTTGCTATGTGAAGAATATCCCAAGAATACTCCCTCATCACTTCTGGGATCAAACTTACCTAGGGAGTCTTTTCCATTATTGTGCACATAGTACTTGCAACCAAATGCCCTAAGATGGGATATGTTTGGTTTTCTCCCTTAAGTAACTCATAGGGAGTCTTCTCTACCAGAGGTCTGGTCATGCATCTATTGATTATGTAACAAGCAGTGTTTACAGCCTCTGCCCAAAAGCTGTGAGGCAATTTACAAGAAAGCAGCATGGTTCTAGCCATATCCTCAAGAGTTCTATTCTTTCTTTCAACTACTCCATTTTGTTGAGGGGTCCTAGGGGCTAAGAAATTATGATCTATACCATTTTCATCACAGAATTCAGCAAACTTGGAATTTTCAAATTCAGTTCCATGATCAGACCTAATGGATGCAAGTTGATTTCCTAATTATTTCTGAGTTTTTCTAACAAATGCAGTGAACATGTCAAATGCTTCATCTTTGGAGGTTAGAAATAGAACCCAGGTAAATCTAGAATAATCATCAACAAGCACCATTACATATTTCCTTCCACCTCTGCTCATGGTTCTCATTGGACCACATAGATCCATATGGACCAGTTCCAACGACTTGGTTGTACTTACCATTTTCTTGCTTTTGAAGGATGATCTTACCTGCTTCCCCGTTGCACATGCCTCACAA
>NW_017686651.1:5392-6271 GCF_001879085.1 Nicotiana attenuata | reverse complement strand
ATTTGCCTTCTGGTAATGTCTTCTATATATAACTTTTCATTCTTTTTTTCTAAATTTCTTAACTTTGTATATTTATTTATTCACTAGAATTTTCTAATTTAAGCTCCATGTCGACACGGGGGTGATCTTCACTTGGATTCTGATTTTGAATATACTGATTCTCAACTTGATCTAATTGCTGCCATTACACAAGGAGGGAGATGTAATGTAAATCAATCAGGAAATGAACTGACAACTCGTGCTGTAAATAAGTCTAAACCTGATCAGTCGGTATCAAGAAGTATTGTCCAGATACAAACAGACGTTGAAACTACTCCTGCAGTTTTAACACGGAGAAGGCGCCCCGCAACTGTAAAACAGTCGCCGTATAGGAATGACTGGAAATCTGGTGTTAGTGCAGTTGGGAGATCCTCGAAGGTTATCAAAGGAAGATTTCCATTTGTAAATGACATTTCAGAGACTGTTGATTTTAAGCTTACGACTGCATTCTCAAACTTTGTTGAAGCAAACATGCAATTGGGAGAGTGCGTATTCGTTTCCATGTACTTTTGTTTTCATTTTTTCTTAATGTTTGTTGTTATATTTCTTATCCATATCTTCTTTTATACGAAATAGGGAAGTGTATTCACCTGGTAATCAAAAGCTAGAGCCTTGTTTTGACTTTGAAGTTGAACAGATTGATGATAAGACGTTTTTCCATACCTTAAACTATTCTGGCAGGCCGCTCTCTAGTTCGGTATGAGTACTGCTTTTTATTTTTGTTGTTGTAGTAGTTCATTCATATTGTTAGTGGTAGTCATGTTTTCTTCCTCTCTTTTTTGCAGTCACTTGAATATTATATTCTACTATCTTAGGAGTAAGGCGAAATATGGAATTATA
>NW_017686651.1:0-1191 GCF_001879085.1 Nicotiana attenuata | reverse complement strand
GTTTCATTTAGATAAAAAACACACACAAAAATACCGTACAATTATATACTCACATGGTATACTCTGTTGTTATACATATATAATGTATCAGTATCATATTTTTGCTGATAAAAAATATAGACAAAGCAGCACAATTCTATACTCACATAGTATACTGATTTAGCATACATATATACTATATTGGTATTATGTTTTACTAATAATAACAAAGACAAACCAATACAGTTATATACTCGCATAGTATACTGATATAGCATACTTATATACTATACCAGTATCACTGATAAAAAACACAGACAAACCAATACAATTCCATACTCGCATAGTATACTCATTTAGCATTCTTATATACTATATAGGTATCACATAGTTTTTTACTTGAAAACATGCAGACGAACCTTCTTGGGCATGATTTATGAACCCGATATTGACATTTTTCTCTAACTGCATATTGTTTCATAACGAGAGCCAGCAGGTTCTTGTCTTCGTAAATTTGTCCTTTTTCAACATTTTGATGAAATTGATCAGTTATGATGTTTGCATCATCAAGTTCTAAAATGGCCTCATCTCCTTCTTGCACACCAAACGTAGTAATCATATCAGTGCTTTCAAATTCTGCAATTTCTGATGAAATTGGAGCAACATCGAAACTGGAGGTGCTTGCAGCTATAGTGTTTTTAGCAAACGACACACACAGGGGAAGTGTTGTCATCCCTGCACTTAATTTTTTTAATTCCATGTAAACACTAACACTCATATCGCTGCAAATTGTAATTGGTGGATATCCTTGAGCAATAGCATACTGAATAACTATTGTTTTACTGTCCTTTTGCAGTTGCTTTGCAATTTCTCTGAGAAGTTGTTCAAATTTTCAATAGGTCTTTATTAGAATTGCATCAACATGAAAATTTATGAAATTATTGTTATCATCCCATTCTCCACGATGCTGCAGCAGAATTGGAATATTTTCCATGATTCTGAAGTTATAATCACTTTTATGTCCAAAATTGAATCTCAACAATGCAAATTTCAACAGTGTTCGAAATCAATAGTGTTCGAAATCAACAGTGTTCGAAATTTCAACAGTATATAGCTGCAACAGACTTTTCGAAATAAAACCTCTAGATCTCCGGATCTCCAAACCTAGATTAGAATTTTCAGCTAAAATTCAGAAGTTTAGCTCCGAAATCA
>NW_017686650.1:3187-6271 GCF_001879085.1 Nicotiana attenuata | reverse complement strand
ATGAACTCATTGGAAATCTCAAAACTTATGAGATGAAGAGAAAGAAGGATCTTGAAGGAAGAGAGCCCAAGAAGGAGAAGAACCTGGTTCTCAAGGCTGCCAACAAAGACTCAAGTAGTGATGAATCCGACATGGAGTATCTCACTCGAAGATTCCAAAAGATGATTCGAAAAAATGGTGGGATTCCAAAGAAAAGAAGTTCCAGCAAGAATTTCGAAGAAAATGATTGCTGCCATAAGTGTGGAAAGTTTGGACACTTCATTAAAGATTGTCCTCTTCATAAGCAAGATCATTACAAAACCAACACTGAAAAGGCCACTAAAAGGAACCAGGTCCTTGATAGAAAGTTTAAAAGAAGAAATGAGGCCGACAACATGGTGAAGCAAGCCCTGGTTGATTGGGGAAATTCCTCTAGTGAATCTGAAGGTGAAAATATGATGGTTGCTGACAATGAATCTTCAGAATATGAGTCAATATTTGCACTCATGGCCAAATCTGATGATGAGGACAAGGAGGAAGATGAGGTAAGTTTTCTTGATATTCAAAGAAATTTGAAAACTTACTCTAAGAAAAAATTGATGTCCTTAGCAAATGTGTTGATTGATGCCTATCATAGTCTCATTAATGAGAAAAATTCTTTAATAGAAGAAATTGGTGGCATTAAACAAGAGAGGGATTATATGGTAGTTTCCATTGTAGACTTAGAGGAAACTATTGAGAGTCTGAAGAAAGAAAAAGAGGTTTTAACTGAGAGTAATGCTAACATTGAGCATGAGAGAGATGAGCTATTAGTGGTGGTTGTAAACTTAAAGGAAACAATTGGGGAACTTAAAATGAAAAGTAGGCCTGAGAATTCTAAAAAGGGAAAGGAAGTTGCAAGTGAGGCACACATTAAAGTTGAAAGTGAGTTAAATTCAGTGAAGTCTAGTCTGTGTGTTGAGCTTGAGAAAAATAAACAACTTCAGGAAGAACTAGGAAGAGTGAAAAGTGATCTTGAAAAATCTTTTAAGTGGACCTCGTCCTCTGATGTTATCACTGCCTTGTACACAAACAATGGGGGGAACAGGCAGGGAATCGGGTTCCAAAGGGAAAAGACTCCCTACAAACCTTATAGCAAGTACGTTACTGTACCTGACAATTAGCTTTGCACTCACTGTGGCAACACTGGGCACTTTAAAGAAAATTGTAAGGCCAGAATTCAGTCTCAACAGAAAAACAAAGTTTTTGCTGAAAAAGCAAATGCTGCTACGGAACCTGGTCCTTTACATAAAAAAACGTATAATGCCTGCTTGGACCAAAGGAGCCCTAATTCACCCCTTTCCTCATTACAAGGGACCCAAAATCATTTAGGTTCCTAAGTCTAACTCCTGATTTTCTTGTGCAAGGAACAGTGAAAGGGAGCAGCCTACAATGGTACATGGATAGGGGCTGCTCAAAGCATATGACTGGAAGTACAAATAATTTCCTTTCACTTAAGGCCCTGCAAGGAGAGAGTGTAACCTTTGAAAATAGCTAAAAGGGGTACACTCTAGGAGTTGGAAGGATTGGGAAGTCACTCACTCACTCAATTGAGAACGTGTACTATGTCAATGGCCTAAAGTACAGTCTCTTGAGTGTTTCTCAGATATGTGACAAGGTAAATAAAGTGGAATTCTTGTCCAAGATATGTACAGTCACAAATCTTGTGACTGGTGAGGTGGTGCTTGTGGCCAAAAGATACAAGAATGTTTACGTTGCTGATTTTAAGTCCCTGCATGGTGGTGATCTAACATGCCTAAGTGTCATTGATGATGATACTGAGTTATGGTGAAGATGACTGGGCATGTGAGTTTCTACTTGTTGAACAAGTTGGTTATGGAGGACCTGGTTCATGGGCTGAAGCAGTCAACACTGCTTGCTACTTGATTAACAAGTGCATGATCAGGTCCCTTCTCGAGAAGTCTCTTTATGAACTGCTCAATGGGAGAAAATCCAAGTTGACTTACCCGAGAGCCTTTGGATGCAAAATGTTTTGTTCTAAACAATGGTGGCAAAAGGATCACATAACAAAGAAGATGAAGATGAAGAATTCACAAATGCTCCTGGTAAAGCTATAGAGGATGAGTCAAGTCAAGCAAAAGGATGAAGGAGATGCAGTAGAATCTCCGAAAGGCACAGAGGAACCTGGTCCCTTTATCACCTCGACTTGAGCTGAACATAGGGTTGTTGATGCATCATTAGGTGCTCCTGATGCAGAACAAAATAGTGGGAGTCACAATTCTGTTGATGTCAATGATGATTCACATATGGAAGAACCTGGTCCTTCAAATTCTGAAGTTCAAGTATCCAACTAGAAGCGAAAGAGTTCACATCCCTTCAAAATGTAATCATATCCTTAGACTCTGGTATTTAACCTAGTTCTAAGCACTTCTGGAATGACACATTTTCTGGGGTCATACTTGATCTCATGGGGTACAAAGAAACAAACTGTGTGGCTCTTTCTATTGCTGAAGCTGAATACATGGTTGTTGCTTCTTGTTGTGCTCAACTACTACAGATCAAGCAACATCTTGAAGACTTTGGTGTATTTACAGCTTGAACCCGGTACAATACAAGAGGACAAAGCGCATTGATGTGCGACATCACCTTTTGAGGGATAATGTATAAAAGGCTCTGATTTGTATGAAGTACTGGAAGACAGAGGACCAGGTAGTAGACATCTTCACCAAAGCACTGAGAAGTGAATACTTTGAAAGAAATCATCTGGAGTTGGGGTTTATCAAGCTTAACAGAGGGACCTGGTCCCTCGATGATTGGCTACGTTAAGAAGGAAAGGTACAATGCTAAAAGGTGTTTTTCGGTGACATCTAACTCAAATCTATACTGTTACAGGTATACACATATGGCAGTTTTAGGACAAAATCAAGTAAGAGTTCCATTGCACTTCTAGAAGTCTTTGCTCAGATTTTCAAAAACTGTCAAGGAACCTGGTTCCTGCGACTCAGGTTAGTGGTTTCTTCAATACTTATATGCCTTTTAAGCTACTGAAGTGTCATGTCATTAATTTATTCCCGCCTTTCGCCTGCCTCTCTCCTGATTTTTGAA
>NW_017686650.1:0-689 GCF_001879085.1 Nicotiana attenuata | reverse complement strand
TGTGTAAAAGACTTTTGAACTGTAGAGTGACAAAGTGGCTTAGTGGTGAGAGCATCACAGTTAGTTAATATTGTAACTAGGAGTCACAAAGTGGCTTGTGGTAAGAGTACCACAAGTTAGTTGAATTCTTTGTAATAGAGTCATTACAAAGTGGCTTGTAATAGGGGTTTACAAGTTAGTGAAGTTGAAATCCTACAAGTGTAGGTCGTAGTTTTTGTCCCCTTGAGTTGGGATTTTTCCCCGTAAAAATCCTCTGTGTTCTTTACTTTCTGCCGAGCTTGTGTGGGAACAATTAGAGAACCTGATTCCCTATACTGGCTGGTTTTACAGTCTGTTGCTTACAGTGGGAACTTATAGAGAATCTGGTTCTCTATACAGTGGGAACTTATCCTGTGTATCATCTACATACTGGTTCCGCAGTTAGCACTGTACCAAACTGATATAGGACCAGATCGCTATACAGTTTGGTTCCTCAGTATTTTAGTGGAAACTCATAGAGAACCCGGTTCTCTATATAGTGTGGTGGACGCTCAGTTTCTAACACGTGTTTTGTTTGGTATGGCGGGACTCTGTCCCGACTTTTATGGTATTACGTATTCTTAGAGGCTTGTAGACATATATCATGTATACGGATACTTGTATGGCTTTTTCGGCCTATGTTTTGAGTATATAAAGGATCATGTCAGCCT
>NW_017686649.1:5234-6271 GCF_001879085.1 Nicotiana attenuata | reverse complement strand
CACAACTTTCCAAGTCAACAATGGTTCGACAACCCTCAAGAACCGTATTATTCGAATACTTCACGCATCTCATAAATGATCCACAACACAAGTATAGAGTCTAGCATCTCAAGAATATCGATTGTAGTAATGTAGTAATGTTTTCGCATAGAGATGACTGAATTAGACACATAATGTATTCTTGCAATTTCCATCAAGTTTGTTCATGTTATAACTAACTAAGTCTTGATATATATCATTTAATATTATGTCCTTACTATCTAAAAGTCAAGTAAGGCATTAAGCAGAATGTCACGAAATTCTACAAACACAAATATGACATAATCCTCCCCCGGCGCATAGCCGGAAAGCTTTTATGTTGAAATATGTGAATTCTGTGAAAAATTTGAAGAATTTTGACATTAATATGATTACAGTTGACTTTGGTCAACATTTTTGGTAAACGGACCCGGACCCGAGATTGGACGGTCCCGGAACGGTCCGTAGAAAAATAATGGGACGTCGGGCATGTACCCGGAACTCGAATTCCGAGGTCTAGAGCCCGAGATATGAATTTTTTCGTTGAAATTATTTTTCTTGAAATTATTAAGGAAAATGGAAATAAAAATTAGATTAAAAGACTATGGTATCGGGCTCGTATTTTGGTTCCGACGCCCGGTACAAGTCTTAAATATGTGTTAAGCGCTTTCTGTAAAGTTTGGTCGAAATCGGACGTCGTTTGACGTGTTTCGGACTCGAAATGGAAATTTGAGGCTTTATGAACATTTCAAAGAAAAATCATGAGTTTTGAGGCTTGATTCTATGTATATGATGTTATTTTGGCGATGTGATCGCGCGAGTAAGTCCGTAGGATGTTTTTGAGGTTGTGTGCATGTTTGGTTTGGAGCCCCGAGGGCTCCGGTGAGTTTTGGATAGGCATCGGATTGCATTTCTCATGTTTTGAAAAAATCTGGTATTTGGCTTCTGCAATTTTTCGCAAATGCGAAGCCAGGGTTCGCAAATGCGAAGGCCCAGCTATCGCAAATGCGAAGGCTGGT
>NW_017686649.1:0-759 GCF_001879085.1 Nicotiana attenuata | reverse complement strand
ACAAATAAGAGTACCAAAATACAAATGGAAGAAGAAAAAGAAAACAACAAAAGCTTCAGTACGTAACCAAGAGAAAAATGGCATACCTCTGATATGGCTGAAATGGTATGTGTAATGAGTAATGACACTGTATTTTCGTTAGCAAGTAAACTCTTATATATACGATGAAACAAAGAAAGAGTTGCTTTCTTAAAAAAAAAAATATATGGGATGGGAACTTCGATTAATTAAGGTTGACCTGGGGAACACATCACATGCGCAACATTAATTACACAAAATATTAAAAGACGACTGCATCTGGATTTACACTAGGTATTTCGCAGAAAAACTTTATTATGTATCTCACTAGTTGTGATGCTTTGTTTTGTCTCACAACTTTATTAAGGCTATACCATGAGACTACACAGCCGAGGCCATAAGAAAGAGGAAGGTCAAGTTTGGGGAAGCCGTTGCGGCTCAGGGTATGACAAGAACTGGCAGGGTTTATACCCCAGAGCATTTGGCTGAGTCTGGCAAGCTGGCCTCTAGTCGGCCAACCATCACTGAAACTGGGCCCGACGATCTCTGGAGAAAGATACAAGCCAAAGAATACTCAGTCATTGATCAGCTGAACAAAACACCGGCACAAATTTCTATCCTTGCTTTGTTACAAAGTTCCGATGCACACAAGAATGCCTTGTTAAGAGTGCTAAGCGAGGCACATGTGCCGAGAAACATCACCGGCGGGGAGATGGCCAACATGGTAGGCCAGGTATTGGA
>NW_017686648.1:3746-6271 GCF_001879085.1 Nicotiana attenuata | reverse complement strand
TTCCATTAACTGCAGTCTGATAGTTGTCATATACCTCCCATGTTGGATCAATTTTTTTCCTGATCTTCTTAGAGTTGTGCTCCTTTACTCTTGTTTCTATGAGTCCAGCTAATCTTAATTTTTTTTGTTTTAAGTAATTCCTCAGTTCCTTTTGCTTATACCTCTTATTTATTTCCCTAACATTCCATATTAACCAATTCATCATATGGTCTTGGATCCTCCCCCTCTGTCTAGAGGTAGGTCTTGTTCTTCACTATATCCTCCATGTAGCACTCCAAAACCATTTTTGATAGGAACAGAACAGAAGCAGCTTCGTGCCATTCCTGTTATAAACATCATTCCACGTTGTAGCTGGGAATTCTCGAAGGCTTTCCTTGAGTCTCCTCGTAGCTTCCGAGCTTTTTTTATTCAAATTACTTGTGAAAGCTATAGCTGCCCAGTTGTCAGGTACACGTGTCAATGTCATTCTTTCACGTTGAAATCTGTCCACGAATTGTCTAAGCAGTTCTGAGTCCCCTTGCTTGATTTTGAAAATATCCTCCATTCTTTTCTCTACTTTTTGAGCTCCCGAGTGTGCTTTGATGAAAGAATCTGCAAGCTCAGCAAAAGAATTTATAGAATTTTCGGGTAAAAAGAGAATACCATATTAGCGCTCCTTTGGTGAGCGTTTCACCAAATTTTTTTGACTAATACTGATTCAATCTCCTGCTTAGTCAAATCGTTGCCTTTTACGCCCGTTGTGAATGCAGTCACATGATCTCGTGGGTCTGTGTTCCATCATATTTTGGAATATCAGGTCATTTTGGAAACTTTTTTGGAATTTAGGGTAGTGGAGCTAACACTTGGATTCTAGGGTTGTTGTTGAATATCTATTCCATATCTACCCCTTTGATTATGGGCGGCACCCTGAGTATCTGCTCTATGCACTCACTTTGCTCCTTGAGCTGTTTCTGCAAGGTTAGTACTGTTGATACCCAATTTTTCCCTAGGTATTTTTATACTCAAAATACTTTCAAAATAACATATATATGCATATATGGCATACCCAAGTGTTTTGGTATTTTTTCCAAATTTGTAAAGATTTTTAAAACCAATTTATTGTCTATTTTAACACTACAAAAATTAAATAATTGTTCCAAAATTATCATTTTGGCGAATAATTCATTTTGTTCTCATATTTACACCAAAATAAAATTTAAGTGATTTTTGCATATTTTTACACATTTGTTTGGTATTTTTAAAGCTAAATTGCATATAATTGCAATTATAGCCCATTTTACAATTAATAGCATTTTATAATTATAAAATCATTTCCAGTATTTTTAGATTAATATTTATGCATTATTAATTATTTCAGTGCTTTTAATTTGTTTTTAAAATCATTTTCACTATTTTCATAAAATAAAAAGGGACAAAACTGGCTATTTAAAAACTGGCCTCATTTCGTTTCAATTGCAGCCCATTTTGTATTTCGATTATAGCCATATTAGACCCCCAAATTAACCCAATTTCAGACCCAACCCAATAACCCGTTCGAACCAACCCACCCGGATTACTTTTAATCCAGGTCGTTGATCGTTTTGATCAACGGCCCAGATTACCCCTTTCCTTTTTTAATTCCCAATCACCCCTAACCCTAATCACTTCCCATCTGTAGCCGCCCTTGAATCCCCCCCTCTCCTAACTCTCTCTCAACTTCTCTCAAAAACCCTAGCCGCCACCTTCAATCACCACCCAAAACCGACCAAATCCATGGCTTCCAAAGCCATTGATGGCCTGTATCTACCTCGTGTGACTCCTACACGTTTGATTACCATGGTTTCGAGGTCAAACCTTGAAGAAGCCTGGCCCAGACCTTGTCCGATTCGAAGATTCCGACCATCTCCGGCTTTGCTCCGGTGGCTCTTGGTCTTCTGAGGCTGTTTCTGACCTCATCCGACTTAGATCGGACTTTTCCAAGCCTTTCTCATTTTAGGGTTCTTTTGAAACCCTAACCATTCGAGGTTTTTCCCGATTTTTCTTAGATCTGTTGTGTATTCATGCTCTATCTGAGTTTGTTGAACGATTTTCCTAACTTTTCTTTCAAAAAATTACTTTTCGAAGTCTTTCTTTTATGATCTAGGGTTTTCAGAAAATGTTTAAGTGTCTCTCTGACTTTCTTTTCCTTTTTGTGTGTATTTGCCTCTACTGTGTTCTTATGTTTTTCCTTCTACCACGTATGTTCTTCTACAGTGTTTTCTACCTTCCGTTTTTGTATGTTCTTCTACTGTGTTTTCGATACCATGCTCTTGTATGCTTGTCGACGCCCCCTTTTTCCTCGCGGAATCGGGTTCACGACATTTGGGAAGAGAACTCTTTTCCCACTTTGGGAATTGGGTTTTTTGAGAGTTTGGAGAGTCGCCACCTAATGATTATAGTGCATTAGGACACTTTTAGAAGAATTAAAGATGCAGACCAGAGTTTTGGGTAAGGGCTTGAAATTATCTCGAGGGGAAGGTGTTAGGCACCCCTCAAGATCCACTAGT
>NW_017686648.1:0-735 GCF_001879085.1 Nicotiana attenuata | reverse complement strand
ATCAGTAAGGTAAAAGAGGTTCAATCAAGAGAAATTAGTGACGAATTTCTTAGCCTGATTAAAGGAATTGCGAAAATAAAACTTTAAAAGGGAAGCTTATATATAAGCATGCAGTTCAAAACAAAGAAGAACAATGAGAGTTTTTTCCATAATCATAGGCAAATAAGTTCACAAGTTCGATTACAGACTCGTCATGAGTCTGTAAACCTAGGGTTTCAGAGTGATACCCTAGTGTCTTTTACTTCAAAGAAAACGAACCCCCCAAATCTTAGGGTTTCACATGGAGTCGGAGGTGAGGGAATCGTTCAAAATCACAGAGATAGGCAGATATGCACAAACAGAAGTAAGAGGAAATTACGAGTTTTAAGACGAAGGTAGGCAAAAGCATGATCAACAGAACTCAGAAACAAAATCAAAGCATGAGCTTAAACACATAAGCAAAAGCGAGTCAATAACCTAGGCTAACAAGTGAACAAAAGAGGTAAAAGAATCTCCGTAAAAGATCCAGTAAGAAACACAAGAGCAGGCTTGAACATAAGAAGGAATAAAACAACGAGCATGAACACACATAAAAAGAGTAAAAGAATCAGAAAAATTTAGAAAACCCTAAAAATACGGAATTCGAACAGTTTTGAAAAAGGGAAAATTGGGGAAAAAACTCTAAAATGGCACACACAGCATAGATCTAGTCGATAGATCTAGACGAATAAGCGAAAAGGAACCTCGATTAGGCTA
>NW_017686647.1:3129-6271 GCF_001879085.1 Nicotiana attenuata | reverse complement strand
CCTCCCGAGCTGTACGCTCGGGTAAGCCAGGTCTAGAACAATACATCCAGATTTTAAACCTAGAATGACATAACCTCATGCCGGATCCCTAGTAGGAACGTTGATTTGCATCATGTGCATTTGACTTAGGGGACTCAACACAGCGGTTGGGTCCGTCTAGGACAGGTGTACCCAAAAATAAAAGACCATCTGATGCATTCTATGTGCTACATATTGCAATCTTCAAGGGTAAAAGGGTCATTTGGCAGACCAATGAGGTTTGGGGGCAAATGAGAAAGAAAAGAGGTTGAAGTGTGAAAATAAAGCAAGTAGGGCCCAATTATGTTTTCTATCACATTTTTGTTTTAAAAAAAAACGTGAAAAATCCAAAAAGATTTTGCACTTTCCCATCATTTTTAAAAAAGAAGAGGAAAAATAAAATCCAAAAAGAGTTTACATGTTTCATCACTTTTCTAAAAAAGACAAAAAAAAATACATTTTCTCTAAATTATTTGTTAATTTTATTTCTCGCCCGTATCCAATCTGCCCGAACTACTCATACCTGATTCACTAGGAAGACCGAAGTCTTCCAAGTGAATCTTAGGTTTTTGGCTTTGCGGGGTCTTAGCCAAATTTTGCACTTCTAGCCACCTTTTAGCCACATAGGTTAATTTTAGAAAAATAGTCACAATCATGACTTGCATGTGTCCAACAGGAAGTATTTTTTGTCTCACGTAGCGTTCTAGGTCTTTAACATTATTTGGTCTTAATTTTCTCATACAGGTGTGGATTTACTTACCGGAGTTTGAGCATGACAGACACCCCGAGACCATCCAGTCAGGATTGCTCATTCAAGAGTTGCTTAAGGAGATTTTATTTTATTTTTTTTATGTTTTGAGTCTATTTTTCTTTTATGTCGTCTTTTACCTTCTAGTTTTGTACAGTAATTTCGAGTCTTTTGTTATTATTTTCTATTTTGTATTTGAAAAATATATTATAAATCAAAAATCCAAACAAAAGAAAGATATTTTGCATTTTTATATTTCCTTTAGAATTTTCTTTAGAAATACTACTCCTAGAAATTAAAAAAAAAATTGAGGTGGTTTTTCCTTTAGGAAATCAATATCTAGAACTCAAAATAAAAATTGCTTTTATATTTCTTTTAGTACATTAAGACTAAAAATTCAAAAAATTAAAAAAATTCTTTTGGTACCTCTTTAAAAGTTTGCTTTAAGATATTAATTCCAAAAATTCAAAAAAAGATTTTCTTTTGAGGTTCTTCTTTGGGAAAGTAATGAAAAACGAATAGAAAAAAAATTCTTTTTATTTTTACTAGAACTTTAGGACATTGTACATAGAAGAAAAAAAACACCTTACTTTATCCTTAGTTTATCTTCAGAGTTTCTCCCTTAGGTAATCAAAACTGAAATCCAAAAATATTTTTTTTTATCTTGGTTCGAAATCTTTCTTTCAGGATATTCAAATGAAAATTCAAAATATTTTTCTTTGGTTCATTCTTTAGATTTTCTTCCTAAAAAAAATCAAAAATATTTTTCTCTTCTAGTTTTTTTTTTTAATAAATTCTCATAGAGTATCTGTTTCAAAAAAGAAAAAGAAAAAGGAAAAACTATTTCCTCGTTTAAGCTTGAGTTTAGAATAGGATTGATATTAGGCTATATAGATGATATTTACACCTTAATATTACCATGCTTTATTGTTGTTTATAGGCGAATTGATAACAAAATGCTCTAATTGGTGTTCTTTTGCTTCGCAGGGAATAATCTAAGTTAGGAAGCACTACAAAGTGTTTTGGAGTCAATAATGTGAAGAAAACGTCCAATCAAGAAGCACCCGAGCATAAAGAAGCAAAAATGGACTGAGGTAAAATCCACCGCGACCGCGGTGGGACCGCGGTTGGACCGCGACAGACAACTAACGCGAGGCAGAATGTTTAGCCTTCACCGCGGTCGCGTCGCAGTCGTGCCGCGGCTGCGGTGAACTGTTCTGTTGCCAGAAAATTTGGGGACTAAAGTGTAACTCAGGAAAAACTTATTCCAAACCCTTATAAACTCTAGAAGCTCGCCCAAGACATTATTAAGCTTGTTTTTAGACTACTTTGGAGGCAAGAACAAGTGTGAGAAGATCAACTAAATATTAGAATTTTTCTATCTCCTTTTAATTCTTGCAATTATACATTATGAACAACTTTGTAGTTTTATCTTATTTTGTTATGAGAGCTAAACAATTATCTAGGGTTGATGGAACCAATTGATGGTTGAAGTTTGACTCAACTTGTTATAATCGAGCCGTATTTATTATATGATTGTTCAACTACGTTTTGTATGGTGATTAATTGAATGGGCCCTTGATTAATCGTGTCTAATTACCTCCCATTGCTTGAGAAAGAATATTAGGTTAGACTGCTGTTGAACAACATCACTTTTGGGTAATTGAAGAGATTCATTACTTGAACTTAAAAGTGGGTTTAGAGATAACGAAGCTTTGGTGGGATAAATTAGAGCTGCACACATTGTCGGCTAGAGTAGTTCGAGAGAATGCTCTAGTAAATTATCGTAGTTGATCGAGAGATAATTACGATAACCCATAGCTCTTAATCCTCATAGAGTATTACGGCGAGAGTATAGCGAAAGAGTCAGGACCTAAACTAGCAATTGGCGAAATCATTGCCCTAGACCTTTTTACCATTGAATTATCTTTAATCTAGCATATTGTTATTTCTAATATTATTTGAAGTAGTTAAACAAAAACCCAAGATTGAAAAATCTTGCATCTAGAAATTGGTTGAGTTGATAATAGCATTGCCAAAGAGTTGTAATAGATAGGTTAGTTCCCTGAGGATTCGACTCCGGACTTAAAACCGGATTATATTTGCAACCACCGCTTTGTCTTTTAGAAGGCATAGTTGGGCGTGATCAAATTTTGGCGCCGTTGCCGGGGAACTAACGGTGTTATTTATTACAACTTAGAATTAGTGTTAGAATTATTAGTTTAGATCAATTTTCGAAGGTGTTAAACAATCTTTTCATTGAAATTCTCACGTTTGAACTCTTGTGGAATTCAGGTGTATGCCTAAAAATTCTTCGAGGACCGGAGAACTGCTTGAAGGACTCTCAGACCCCGAGAAAACATTCAGGGCATTGAA
>NW_017686647.1:0-907 GCF_001879085.1 Nicotiana attenuata | reverse complement strand
AATTTTTCTTTTCGTTTTTTAGTTTTCATTTATTAAATTTGTACTTAATTTTTATAAGTTAAAATTACTTACATTAGACATTTATTTTATATTTTTTATTAATTTTTTGTCTAGTAACACTTTTATTTCGTGGTCCTATCATATCTTGAGCGTTCTCATCTATAATTTAAGAACTTTTTAATCTTAAGCTTAAATAGTCTTTCCCTTCCATTTTTAATAATGAATTTTTAATTAATTTTATTAATTTTACGTTATCTAATATATAGTATTATCACATTTTCATATTGCTTTTATTAACTTGCCACTTATTTAATATCATTATCCATACTATAATATAGACAAATATATATATTTTTTAAATTTATAAATAAAAATTTATTTTATTTAAAATTATAGATCAAAATTATTAGAAAACGTATTATAATGTCCTATTACTAATTTAATTTGAGAATGTATTATATTGTCCAAATCGATTTAAAAAAAGGAGAGCATGTATTATTATAAAAGCGCAAATATAGTATTAATAGACCAATGCTAATAGTAGTGCATTTAATAAGAGAAATATTTCTGTCATTAGATTAAAACGAAATTTGCAAATCGCATGATAGAATTAAAAAGCTATCTTAGCTAGCAGAAATGAATATGTTGATCAACTAAATAAATGGTTGATTGCAAAATTTTATAGTAAAAACAAAATATTTTCAGTTTTTGACTCAGCAGAGAATGATACCAATAATTACTACCAAGAAGAATACTTAAATACTTTAATATCAAATGGCCTTCTACCTTACACATTTGTTGTCAAGTTTAATATTTCTTACGTATGTTAGTGTCACCGTATATATAATAGACTAAGTTAAAATTGATCTTCCATTGTATATAGGTTGTTTTTTGAAAAAAAATTTTG
>NW_017686646.1:4952-6272 GCF_001879085.1 Nicotiana attenuata | reverse complement strand
ATTTCTTTAGTTTATAAAAAGCATGTAGCCAAACCACATATATATAGAAGATTTATTGGACTTTATAAAAAGTTATAAATAGTCAAAAATGCATCACATGCTATGAATTCGCAGGATCAGAAGAAACCATCCTAAAACAAGGAACCCCCAAAACAAGTTACGTGCATTAATGAACATATTCACTGTCCCTTCCTCATGTCCCCTCTTTATACGTTCTGAAAGAAAAACTAGTAAAACTAGTGTGTATAAGATCGAAATTGTCAACCTTGAATTGTGGCTATGATCCATAAAAGAATACTTCATAATATCAACATTTTATCCTTTTTCTTTTAGAATGGAGAAGATGTTGACAAACGGGCCAACAGTGTTCAAGAATGTGATGGGTCCTGTGGTCTACATTTTCTACCTTATAAACTGTATCAAATAGAATTATTTAGCATCTTAGAATTTTCTAAGTCACTTAACCTTGCCCTGGGTACGGCACTTTAGGCAGGTAGCGGCGGATTCAAGATTTTAAGGTCGTGGGTGTTCACCATTTTTAACGTAAAGTTGCTACCAATCACATAGTATAAGTATATAACTATTCGAACGCAACATAAATAAAAAATGAAAAAATAAAACTTCTAAGTCACAAATCAAGTTGGAATCGAACTCGTGCCTCTGGATTCAAACACACCTTTAATTAAACCCCAACACCACGACACCCACTAATCTTTTTTGTTCGTGGGTGCTTGCTAGAATCCTATATCAATGGATGCTAAAGCACCTAAAATTAATACATAGATCCATCACTGTAGGCAAGAGTACAATTAATGAATGTATACTATTAGATAAATTGATAATATTATTCTTAATCTGTTTAAAAGGCAATATCAATAGTTTATCTTCTTGTTTCTGGTCAGTGGAGGAAGAACTTTGTATTTAATCCTTCCACCCTTGACGAAAGGTCTTAGTTCGAGTTATGAAAATCATAAACTTTGTGTAACAAATGCTAAGCTCACTAAGCTCAACAATGGAGAAAAGTTCTGGAAAGAACAGAGTATTGGAAGGGAAAGAGAAGAAAATAGCGTGAAAGAGAGAGAAGCAGAGAAAAGAGGAAAAGAGGAATATTCATTTAGCATAATCTCCCCACTCTGTTACAGCTCGTACAAATACAGCTACGAATGCAAATACTACTACACGTGTCCTAGACTATAGAGAACATACAGAAACTTAGATGGACCTAATTGAAATAGAATAAATATCCACTTAAACCATAAACTGGACAAAAGTGTAAAACTTCTAATCTCTAATTAACAACTCAATAACTAACATTTCTAA
>NW_017686646.1:0-947 GCF_001879085.1 Nicotiana attenuata | reverse complement strand
ACAAGCAACACTCTCTCTGTGTGTTGCTGTGGGGTTAACAAGTTCAGCCTCAACTTTGAAAATCACTGGATATGTGAAGAAAACACCTATCACTATATTAGTGGATAGTGGTTTCACACATAGTTTCTTAAACCCTCAAGTGGTGAAGATAATGAAGTTATAGAAGATTCCGTGTGGTAGGTCCATGAAAGTAGTTGTGGCAAATGGAGATATCTTGTATTTTGATAATTATTGCCCTGCATTTCTGTGGAAGATGCAAGAAGAGTTGTTCTGTTTTGATATGAGAAATCTGCAAATTGGTGGGTGTGATTTGGTACTAGGTATGGACTGGATTGATCATTTTGCTCCAGTGGTCCTTAACACCAAACCACTAAGTTTATCATTTGTAAAAGAAGGCAGGTTCATTACTCTAAAAGGGCAGCAAGAAAGCAAGGAATTGATAACCATCGACGATGTTCATGGGTCTCATCTTTCCGAACCTTCGACAAATCTCAGCACAAAACATGGACCATGAAATCTGACCCCGCCGGCTAGTAAGGTAGCTATCGAACCAAACATCAGCTTTATCTTTCATGTGAATGGTGATATAATCCAATTTCTCTGACTCTTGAATATTATAAATACGAAAGAATTTCTCGCATTTTCTTAACCACCCCCTCGGATTTGTACCATCAAATTCTGGAAAATTGAGCTTAGCTTTAAGCAGATTACCATTTGACGTGTGTTCTACTGGGTTCACTCCTTGAATTGGTGGTGCTGTTGGGGTGGGTAACAGAGGCGGGTTTGAAGAAGAGCCGGATGTCGGAAAATTGGGAATAGGGTAAGGGTTGGTATAATGTGACGGAGGAGCTGGTGGAAATGTAAAACCACGACCTATGGGTGCCGAACTCGGTGAGAAGAGTGACTGAGTTAACGGTAATGCCGTTGAGGTTAGCAAAGGTAAGGTA
>NW_017686645.1:4613-6272 GCF_001879085.1 Nicotiana attenuata | reverse complement strand
TCACGAGCATGCTTGACACCGACGTATAGATACTCGTAACAATGCCTATATGTCGTACTCAACAATTAACACATAGCAAATAAGACACAACTCCTAATCCCTCAAGCTAAGGTTAGACCAAACACTTACCTCGATGCCACGAACATAATTCAAGCCTCAACTACCGCTTTACCTCTTGTTTCCACCACCAATTCGCTTGTATCTAGCCACAATTTACTTAACGATATCAATATACGCTAAAAGAATCAATTCTAATGCATGAAAAATAGGTTTTCTAAAGTTTTTCCCAAAAAGTCAAAAATCGACTCCGGTCCCACATGGTCAAAACCCGAGATTCGAACGAAAACCCGATTACCCATTCACCCACGAACTCAAATATATAATTTGTTTTGAAATCGGACCTCAAATCGAGGTCCAAATCCCCAAAATTTGAAAATCCTAGGTTCTACCCAAAACACCCAATTTTCCCCATGAAAATCCTTGATTTTGAGTTGAAATCATGTAAAAAGATGGATTAGATTGAAAGAAATGAGTTAGAAATGACTTACAAATGATTTGGAAGAGTAGTTGTCTTTGAAAAATCGCCCAAAGGTGTTTAGGTTTTGAGAAGGTTTGAAAAATGGATGAAAATGCGTCTAAATCTCAATTAACTGGTCTCTGATGTCGCAATTGCGACCAGGGTTCGCAATTGCGAACCCCTTCAGAACTTGTTGACTTCGCAAATGCGAAGATTTAGTCGCATTTGCGACCCTGAAGAAATCCGGTCACCTTCGCATTTGCGAGGGACCCATCGCATTTGGGATGTCGCATTTGCGATAAATGTGTCGCATTTGCGACCAAGGCCAGCCCAGACCATATCCGCATTTGCGATACAGCTACGCTTCTGCGAGCCAGGCTTCGCAATTGCGAGACCTGTAGACCTGCAACACACCAGAAATTTCCTAAGTCCAAATTTTACTCTGTGGCCTATCCAAAACTCACCCGAGCCCTCGGGGCTCCAAACCAAACATGCACGCAAGACCAAAAACATCATACGGACTTGCTCGTGCGGTTAAATCATCAAAATAACATCAATAACTATGAATTTAGCATCAAAATCAAAGATAAATCTCATGAACTCTTAAGTTCAAATTTTAACAATCGATGATTCGATTCACGTCATTTCAAGTCCGTTTCTTACCAAATTTTACAGGCTCAATTAAAATCCCATATATGATCTGTACCGGGCTCCGGAACCAAAATATGGGCCCGATACCATCAAATTCCAATACATTCAAATTTCCAAAAACTCTAAATATTTTAGTTAAATAATTTTTTCAAAAATTCATTACTCGGGCTTGGGACCTCGGAATTCGATTCCAGGTATACGCCCAAGTCCCATATTTTCCTACGGACCCTTCGGGACCGTCAAATCACGGGTCCGGGTTCGTTTACCCAAAATGTTGACCAAAGTCAACCTAAATTCATTTTAAAAGCAAAATTCGTCATTTTTCACATATTTTCACATAATGGGTTTCTTATAAACGCCCGGACTGCATACGCAAATCTAGGTGAGACAAAAAGGAGGTTTTTATGGCCTCGGAACACAGAATTTACTTTCAAAATGAGTCATCACTCCCTCCACCTCTAAAACAATCGTTCGTCCTTGAACGGACATAG
>NW_017686645.1:0-1448 GCF_001879085.1 Nicotiana attenuata | reverse complement strand
GGGGAAAACATGCTGCGGGGAAATCAAGTACCAATAGAAAACCAATAAATAACCGTAAAGAACACCGTAACTCAATTATTAGCAAGAATCAGGAAATCAAAGACAAGTGCACGGCATCACCCTTCGTGCTTTTACTCTCGTCCTCACTATAAGAATCAATATAATCGGCATGGCATCACCCTTTGTACTTTTACCTCATATATTCATGGCACGGGATTATCTTTCATGCATTATCACTCATATCATGGCACGACATTGTACATCGTGCGGCACGACATCACCCTTCGTGCATTAACACTCTCTCACAAGTATCATGCACGGCGTCACCCTTCGTGCTTTTACACTCTTCCTTACCCAAACAACAATCACAAAGCAATAAGGGCAAGGGAATCAATAAAATTAACAATGAAATCCTGGCAAGGGAACAATAGCATAAAAAAAATATCAAAAGCGATAATATCCCGTCAAGGGAGACAATATCAAAGCAATAACATCCCGGCAAGGGAGATAATATCAAAAGCAATAACATCCCGGCAAGGGAGATAATTTCATAAACCTTTTCTCTTTTCCACAATTACTTCACAACTCAATTCACAACTTGAGCCAACGCTTACAATATTCAATTACCAATAATACTTCCACAACTCAATTCACCACTTGCGCCAACGCTCTACAATGTTCAATTACCAATAATACTTCCACAACTCAATTCACAACTTGAGCCAACGCTCTACAATGTTCAATTACCAATAATACTTTCACGAGCCTTGTTCAATAATAGAAATCATCATATAAAGCATGAACAACACGAAACGGAGTCACATTTATCATAGAATAAGACTCACGAGCATGCTTGACACCGACGTATAGATACTCGTCACCATGCCTATACGTCGTACTCAACAATTAACACATAGCAAATAAGACACAACTCCTAATCCCTCAAGCTAAGGTTAGACCAAACACTTACCTCGATGCCACAAACATAATTCAAGCCTCAACTACCGCTTTACCTCTTGTTTCCACCACCAATTCGCTTGTATCTAGCCACAATTTACTTAACGATATCAATATACGCTAAATGAATCAATTCTAATGCATGAAAAATAGGTTTTCTAAAGTTTTTCCCAAAAAGTCAAAAATCGACCCCGGTCCCACATGGTCAAAACCCGAGATTCGAACGAAAACCCGATTACCCATTCACCCACGAACTCAAATATATAATTTGTTTTGAAATCGGACCTCAAATCGAGGTCCAAATCCCCAAAATTTGAAAATTCTAGGTTCTACCCAAAACACCCAATTTCCCCCATGAAAATCCTTGATTTTGAGTTGAAATCATGTAAAAAGATGGATTAGATTGAAAGAAATGAGTTAGAAATGACTTACAAATGATTTGGAAGATAGTTGTCTTTGAAAAATCGCCCAAAGGTGTTTAGGTTTTGAGA
>NW_017686644.1:5890-6272 GCF_001879085.1 Nicotiana attenuata | reverse complement strand
GCGCCTGATGCTTAAACTTGAAATGAATTCCCTTGTTCTCCAGGTGGGCGCCGGAGTCTTAAACTTGAAATGAATTCCCTTTGTTCTCCAGGTGGGCGCCTGATGCTTGAACTTGAAATGAATTCCCTTGCTCTACAGGTGGGCGTCTGATGCTTGAACATGAAATGAATCCCTTGTTCTTTAAATGAATTCCCTTGTTCTCGGGTGATGCTTGAACTTGAAATGAATTCCCTTGTTCTCCGGGTGGGCGCCTGATGCTTGAACTTGAAATGAATTGCCTTGTTCTCTTGGTGGGCGCATGATGCTTAAACATGAAACGAATTCCCATTGTTCTCCAGGTGGGCGCCTGATGCTTGAACTTGGAATGAATTCCCTTCTTCTC
>NW_017686644.1:0-1329 GCF_001879085.1 Nicotiana attenuata | reverse complement strand
CTTAAACTTGAAATGAATTCCCTTGTTCTCCAGGTGGGCGCCTGATGCTGAAACTTGAAATGAATTCCCTTGTTCTCCAGGTGGGCGCCTGATGCTTAAACATGGAATGAATTCCCTTGTTCTCCAGGTGGGCGCCTGATGCTTAAACTTGAATTGAATTCCCTTGTTCTCCAAGTGGGTGCCTGATGATTGAACTTGAAATGAATTCCCTTGTTCTCCAGGTGGGCGCCTGATACTTGAACTTGAAATGAATTCCCTCGTTCTCCAGGTGGGCGCTTGATGCTTGAACTTGTTGTGAATTCCCTTCTTCTTTAGGTGGGCGCGTGATGTTTATACTTGAAATGAATTCCCTCTGTTCTCAAGGTGGGCGCCTGATGCTTGAACTTGGAATGAATTCCCTTGTTCTCCAGGTGGGCGCCTGCGCCTGATGCTTGAAATTGGAATGAATTCCCTTGTTCTCCAGGTGGGCGCCTGATGCTTAAACTTGAAATGAATTCCCTTGTTCTCCAGGTGGGCGCCGGAGTCTTAAACTTGAAATGAATTCCCTTGTTCTCCAGGTGGGCGCCTGATGCTTGAATTTGAAATGAATTCCCTCGTTCTCCAGGTGGGTGCTTGATGCTTGAACTTGTAATGAATTCACTTGTTCTCCAGGTGGGCGCGTGATGCTTATACTTGAAATGAATTCACTTTGTTCTCTAGGTGGGCGCCTGATGCTTGAACTTGAAATGAATTCCCTATTCTCCAGGTAGGTGCCTCATTCTTAAACTTGAAATTAATTCCCTTGTTGTCCAGGTGGGCGCCTGATGCCGAAACTTGAAGTGAATTCCCTTGTTCTCCAAGTGGGCACCTGATGCTTAAACTTGAAATGAATACCCTTGTTCTCAAGGTGGGCTCCTGATGCTGAAACTTGAAATGAATTCCCTTGTTCTCTAGGTGGGGGCCTGATGCTGAAACTTGAAATGAATTCCCTTGTTCTCCAGGTGGGCACCTGATGCTGGAACTTGAAATGAATTCCTTGTTCTCCAGGTGGGCGCCTGATGCAGAAACTTGAAATGAATTCCCTTGTTCTCCAGGTGGACGCCTGATGCTTAAACTTGAGAAGAATTCCCTTTGTTGTCAAGGTGGGGGCTTGATGCTTGAACTTGAAATAAATTCCCTTGTTCTCCAGGTGGGTTCCTGATGCTTAACTTGAAATGAATTCCCTTGTTCTCCAGGTGGGCACCTGATACTTGAACTTGAAATGAATTCCCTCGTTCTCCATGTGGGCGCTTGATGCTTGAACTTGTTATGAATTCCCTTGTTCTCCAGGTGGGCGCGTGATGCTTATAC
>NW_017686643.1:0-6272 GCF_001879085.1 Nicotiana attenuata | reverse complement strand
ATAAGCCTTTGCACTAGATCCGCCCTTATTCCCGAACATCATATTTTGTGGCACCTTGGGCTAAGGGGTGTAAATTAGCACCATTTTGCCAGAAAATTATTGTCACGACCCGGATTTCCCACCCCCGGGAGTCGTGATGGTGTCTACTCGTGAAAGCTAAGCAAGCCAACTATTAAGGTTCCACACATTAATAATCAACCCAAACAATTATAAATAGTAACTATAGCTAAACAAATGAAAAGTGCGGAAGAGTTAAAATAAATTCAAATACTCCAATACATGTCTACCCACGAATCTGGTGTCACAAATTCACGAAAGACTAAGATTTTTACTACAAATACAAGTCTGGAAAGAAAAGTACAACTGTTCTCGGAATGAAAAGAGATAGTAGAAAAGCTAAACAGGGAAGGGGGACTTTAGGCTCTGCGGACGCCAGCAGATCTACCTTGATCTCCCTGGACTGAAGGCAGCTACCTCAGCTACTCACCGGGTCCGGTACTGAAATCTGCACAAAAGAGTGCAGAGTGAGTATCATTACAACCGATCCCATGTACTGAGTAAGTGTCAGCCTAACCTCGGCGAAGTAGTGACGAGGCTAGGACACGACAATCATATGTACCTGTGCAGTTAAATCATGTACAAACCAAAAACCATAATAACAGGAATAAACAGAATAAGATGGGAAAGGGACATGTTGCGGGGGATATCAGATTCTAACAATAAATCAATAAAGAAGCATCAATAAAGAAGCATAATGAACATCATGTCTATATCAACAAGAATAATAAAACGGTAACACGTGCACGGCATCATCCTTCGTGCTTTTACTCTCGTCCTCACCATATGAACCAACAGAAACGGCACGGCATCACCCTTCGTGCATTACCTCTCATAATCATGGCACGGCATCACCCTTCGTGCATTATTCTTCACAATATGGGCACGACATCACCCTTCGTACATTAACTCTCAAATCATGGCACGGCATCACCCTTCGTGCATTAACACTTATAATATCGGCACGGCATCACCCTTCGTGCATTACACTCACTTGCAATATCATGCACGGCATCACCCTTCGTGCTTTACACTCTTCCTCACCCAAATAATAGAAACAATACGTCCCGGCAAGGGAATCAACAATACCAATAATAACATCCCGGCTAGGGATTCAACTATAACCAATCTTGTTTTCAACAATTAATTTACAAAATGAAACTCAACTTGAGCAAATACTCAACAATAGTCAATTACCAAGGAACTTTCATAATTCTTTGTTCAACTTTAATAATTATCAATTTGAGCATGATCGATACATAATAGAGTCACAACATCCATGTTATAAGACTCACGGGCATGCTTGATACCAACGTATAGATACTCGTCACCACACCTATACGTCGTACTCGACACCAACACATAGCAAATAGACCATAACTCCTATTCCCTCAAGCTAAGGCTAAGCCAAACACTTACCTAGATTCCACGGACAAGATTAAGCCTCAACTACCGCTTTACCTCTCGGTTCCACTTCCAATTCGCGTGTAACTAGTCATAATTTTACTTAATAACATCAATAAATGCTAAATGAAACCAAATCTAATGCATGAAAATAGATTTCCCCAAAAAGTCAAAACCCGATCCCGGGCCCGCTTGGCCAAAACCCGGAGTTCGAACCAAAACCCGATCCTCCATTCACTCACGAACTCAAATATGCAATTAGTTTTGAAATCGGATCTCAATTTGAGGTCCAAATTCCCAAAATTTGAAAATCCTAATTCTACCCAAAAACACCCAATTTCCCATGAAAAACCCTAGATTTTGAAATGAAATCATGTAAAAAGATGTTATAGATTAAAGAAAATAAGTTAGAAATTATTTACCTATGAGTTGTAAAACCCATCAACTCATATCTCATGAACTAGGGTTTAAATCATTAAACCAATGCTAGAATCAATTAGAGGGTGAAGACATTACCTTTTTGAAGTTCAAATCCTTTGAATTCGAGTTCTAGGCTTCCTTCTCTCAACAATGATGTCCCAATCGAATATCTAATGATATGGAGGGTTTACCCATGTTAATAAGATGTTGGAAAATTGAAATTAACTTAGAATCACCATTAAAACTTACCTTGGGTGGTGGAAGGACCCGTAAGGAGTTAGGTTTTTGAGAGTTCCCCTTTCTAGAGCAAGTTTTTATGTTTTGGAGCTGTGGGGGGACGAAGTAGGGCTTTAAAACGACCCCCCATGAGCACGCCCGCACACCTGTAGACCTGACCGCACTACTGACCGCGCAAAACGGTAGTAACACTGCCTCAAAAGAAGCGCGGCCGCGCTAGGATGAGCGCGCCCATCGCATACTGTTCTGTGAAACGCGCATAAATTTTTGCATAGAGATCTGTTCGGGCTCTATAATATATTATTGGAAAGCTATTTCAAAGGCCTACAACTTTTGTTTTTTGAGTTTTCCCAAATACCTTACACGTTTTTCACAAAACCTCCTGCAAGACTTATCTTTTGTAAACTTCGTAGATTTTATCGAATCTTGTACACTTCACTCTTCGTCTTGATTCTAAATTAACTATTTTCACCCATAATCATACCAATGGAACTTCACATGTCCAAAATATAACCTTACCACTCATTTAACATATTCACACCTAAGCCGAATTTATGGGGTGTTACATTATCTCCCCCTTGGAATCATTCGTCCTCGAATGATGGTCCTGGTTGCAACTACGAGTATCTATGGACATTAAACGGGTGTGATGGTGATATGAAAATATTGGAATATCATGAATACATGTATATCAAACTGAACGAGTACGTGATAATTGAATACTAAGATGAGTAAGTACTGAAGGACATGGAGATTATAATATAAGGCCTGAATGGAAAGGTTAATTACCTTCCACATTTTCCGTTTGCTCTTCAAAGAGATGGGGATATCTAGAATTCATGTCCTCTTCGGCTTCCCATGTAGCCTCTTCAACCTTTTGATTCCTCCAAAGCACTTTTACTGAAGCAATTTCCTTAGTTCTGAGCTTGCGGATTTGACGATCAAGAATAGCCACTGGAATTTCCTCATAAGACAGGCTGTCTTTAACCCCTATAATCTCCGTAGGAACCCACAAGTGACGGGTCTCCCATGAATTTCTTCAACATGGACACATGAAACACTGGGTGTACGGTAGCTAGTTCTTATGGCAATTCTAACACATAAGCCACCTGTCCGATCCTTCGCAGGATTCTATATGGCCCAATATAGCGGGGACTAAGCTTCCCCTTCTTCCTAAATCTCATAACCCCTTTCATGGGCGATACTTTCATAAACACGCAATCATCAACTTGGAACTCTACGTCGCACGTCCGAATAGGACTTTTGGCGACTTTGAGCCGTCTTCAAATGCCTTTGTATCAAGTTGACTTTCTCCATAGCCTGATAGACCAAATCGGGTCCTATCAACTCCGCTTCTCCGACTTCGAACCAACCAATTAGTGATCTACACCTTCGCCCATACAGAGCTTCGTACGGTGCCATCTTGATACTAGAGTGATAGCTGTTATTATAAGAAAACTCAATGAGAGGTATATGATCGTCCCAGTTACCTTTAAAATCAATAACACACACCCTCAACACATCCTCAAGAGTCTGAATGGTGCGTTCCTCCTGGCCATCTGTCTGAGGATGAAAAGCGGCGCTGCGGTTCACCCTTGTGCCCAATCCCTTCTAAAAGGATTTCCAAAAGTTCACTGTGAACTGAGCACCACGATCTGAGATAATGGACAAAGGAGTCCTATGCAATCGGACAATTTCTTTGATATACAACTTGGCATAATCCTCGGCCGAATCTGTAGTCTTCACTTGCAAGAAGTGAGCTGACTTGGTAAGTCGGTCTACAATCACTCAAATCGAATCATGCTTCCGAAACGAGCGAGATAGACCTGTTATGAAGTCCATGTTTATCATCTCCCATTTCCAAACGGGAATTTCTATATTTTGCGTTAAACCGCCAGGTCTCTGGTGTTCGACTTTCACCTGCTGACAATTTGGACACCTAGCCACAAAATCTACTATATTCTTTTTCATATCGTTCCACCAATAAACCTCCTTAAGATCATGATACATCTTTGTGGAGCCTGGGTGAATAGAATACCTGGAATTGTGGGCTTCTGACATAATCCGTTCTCTGAGCCCATCTACGTCTGGAACGCACAGTCTTCCTCTGTACCTCAAGGTACCATCATCTCCCCCTTGTTCGAAAGCCATAGTCTTGTGTTTGTGAATTCCCTCCTTCAGCTGCAATAAGTAGGGATCACTGAACTGTTTTTCCTTTACTTCAGCTACTAAGGAGGATTCAGCCCTGTTCTGGAGAACAACGCCACCATCTTCGAAGTCCAAAAGTCGAACTCCTAGACTTGCTAAGCGGTGGACTTCCTTCATCATAGTTCGCTTGTCTGCCTCAACATGAGCTAAGCTTCCCATAGAACATCGACTGAGAGCATCGGCTACAACATTTGCTTTCCCCGGATGATAGAGGATATCAACATCATAATCTTTAAGTAATTCGAGCCACCTTCTCTGACGTAGATTTAATTCTCTTTGCTTGAAGATGTACTGGAGACTCTTGTGATCTGTAAAAATGTCAACATGTACCCCATACAAATAATGGCGCCAGATCTTAAGCGCAAACACCACAGCTGCTAATTCAAAATCATGAGTCGGATAGTTCTTCTCGTGAGCCTTGAGTTGTCTCGACGCGTAGGCTATGACTTTACCGTGCTGCATTAATACACACCCAAGACCAACCCCTGAAGCATCACAATAAACAACGAACCCTTCGGTTCCTTCCGGTAGTGTCAGGACAGGAGCTGAAGTCAACCTCTTCTTTAACTCCTCAAAACTTTTCTCGCACGCGTCCGACCATTGAAACTTGACTTTCTTCTAAGTTAATCTGGTCAAACGGGACAAGATAGAAGAAAATCCCTCTACAAAACGTCTGTAATAGCCTGCTAGACCCAAGAAACTCTTATATCGGATACTGAAGTGGGTCTAGGCCAATTCTTCACTGCCTCTATTTTCTGAAAGTCCACCTTCACGCCTTCCCCTGAGATGACATGGACCAAAAACGCCACCAGTTTCAACCAGAATTCACACTTAGAAAATTTTGCATACAGCTTGTGATCCTGCAGTGTCTGCAACACAATTCTGAGATGTTCTGCATGGTCAGTCTCGCTACGGGAATAAATCAAGATGTCATCAATAAACATGATAACGAACAAATCAAGATAAGGCTTGAAGACCCTATACATAAGGTCCATGAAAGATTCTGGTGCATTCGTTAAACCGAATGACATTACCAAAAACTCGAAATGCCCATATCGAGTCCTGAAAGCTGTTTTTGGAATATCAACTTCCTTAACCTTCAACTGATGGTATCCCAATCTGAGGTCAATCTTGGAATAACACTGGGCACCCTGAAGTTGATCGAACAAATCATCTATTCTGGGAAGAGGGTACTTGTTCTTGATGGTGACTTTATTCAACTGATGATAGCAATGCACATACGCAACGACCCATCCTTCTTTCGGACAAACAAGACCGGTGCGCCCCAAGGTGAGACACTTGGCCTTATAAATCCCTTATCTAGAAGATCTTTCAACTGGACTTTTAACTCTTTCAACTCTGCTGGAGCCATTCTATAAGGCGGGATAGATATCGGCTTAGTGCCTGGAAATAGATCAATTCCAAAGTCAATCTCTCTATCGGGAGGGATTCCAGGGAGATCTTCGGGAAACACTTCCGGGAACTCATTTACAATTGGCACCGACTGGAGAGTGGGAATCTGAGCATCTGCATCCTTCACTCGAACCAGGTGATAGATATATCCTTTAGAGATCATCTTTCTGGCTTTAAGATAGGAAATAAACCTACCCCTAGGTGTTACTGCATCACCCTTCCATTCTAAGACTGGTTCACCGGAAATTCAAAACTTACTATTTCGGTTCTACAACCCACTGTGACATAACATGACTCAAACCAATCCATGCCCATGATCACATCAAAGTCTACCATCTTTAATTCTACTAAGTCTGCTACAGTAAGACGATGATACACTTTGACTGGACATCCCCTATAGACACACCTTGGTATAACTGATTCTCCAACTGGAGTGGACACTTCAAAGGGTTCACACAACTTTTCTGGTTCTATCCCAAATTTCTTAGCAATATATGGAGTTACATAAGATAGAGTGGACCCCGGATCTATAA
>NW_017686642.1:5399-6272 GCF_001879085.1 Nicotiana attenuata | reverse complement strand
AAAATTCTAATTCTAATGAATTTATAGGAGTAAATTAAGCGTGGCAAAAATCACGTGCTCACAGCTGCCCCTCTTTGCTCGAAGACACGAAGGATTTTCGGGCAAAGATAAATGAGCACCATGAAGGATTTTTGCCTGCCTAGCACTCCATGAGAAGCATTTTGAAAATCGTTTGACCGAACCCTGCTTCAAAGGTTGTCTACATATCCTTGGCTATAAAGGAATCAGGTCAGTGTAGTTCTGGAAATTTTGGTAGCTGGGACTACCAGGAGCTGTGATTTCACTGCTGTTGCTGCTGCTACTGCTTGCTGACCTCCTTATTACACCAAAAGGAAAATCAAAGCTAAGCTAGCTATGCCTATCAACTATGAGTTACAAGATTCCTATCTATAATTCTCTTGAAACTTGATCTTGAGTCTTAGCTGATTTTGTTGTGGACTTCGATATGAATCTTGATGCTCGCAAGTTGTAGGTGTTTACTTCTTCATGCAGCATTGGGTCAAAACAGGATCAACGGAGCTTGTAACTTCAATCAGATTTTGAGCAATCCGCACCCTTGCTTGCTTCACCTTTGAGTTCATTTCTTTTTGTTCTTTTCTTCTTTTCCTGATTCTGGATTGAGATTTATCCCATTGGTCATCTCGCACCTTGTGTCTTGAGGTTGACCTGCTTAAGATACCAAAACAAACAAACGAACGAAATTTTCTGCCCCAGTTTTTACTAGGAAAATTTCACGAGTTAGTTGTGACACATATCTAAGCGATCAAATCAGGATTGTGTAGGGAGATCCTAGGTTTTTGGCCGGGATTTAGAAAAAGATCCACGGTTTTTTGGCTAGGAGATCCTCGATTTTTGTCCGAGATTTAGAAGAAA
>NW_017686642.1:0-715 GCF_001879085.1 Nicotiana attenuata | reverse complement strand
ATTCCTCGTCAACCGGGTTTTCAGCCAAATGATCTGCCCAAGCCTGGGCCTTCATTGCCGTGCGAGTAACATAGACTATGTCAAATTCGGTGAGCAAGATTTGCCATTTTGCCAGCCTCCCAGTGGGCATCAGTTTCTGGAATATGTATTTCAAAGGATCCAACCTGGTTCTTAGATAGGTGGTGTGGGCTTGAAGATAATGTCTCAACTTTTGAGCGACCCACGTCAGAGCGCAGCATGTCTTTCCAACAAAGTGTATTTGGCCTCGTAGCTGGTGAACTTCTTGCTCAGATAGTAAATTGCCTGCTCTTTTCTTCCGGTTATATCATGCTGCCTGAGAACACAGCCAAAAGAATTTTCCAACACTGTCAGATACAAGAAGAGAGGTCGCCCATGCTCCGGTGGGACCAATACTGGAGGATTTGACAAATATTCCTTGATTTTGTCGAAGGACTCTTGACATTCGGATGTCCATTTGATTGCCGCATCTTTCTTCAACAGTTTGAATATGGGCTCACAGGTGGTAGTCAGTTGAGCGATGAATCGACTGATATAGTTTAACCTGCCCAATAAGCTCATCACATCCTTCTTAGTTCTTGGAGGAGGTAAATCTCGAATGGCCTTTATCTTTGTTGGATCTAACTCAATACCTCTCCTGCTGACTATGAAACCCAGGAGCTTGCCTGATGGGACTCCGAAGGCACATTTAGCTAGA
>NW_017686641.1:5458-6272 GCF_001879085.1 Nicotiana attenuata | reverse complement strand
CAAACAGTGAATCTAGCTACAATTACACAATGAGGTGCTGAATTCAAATTACTACCTTCCATCTAATTCAAAATCAACTTTCAGTCTAATACAAATCAAAATTTCAAAAGTCCAAAACAGTTCTAGTGACTTACAATATCCCAATGTCTATACTATAACCATTCTGATCTATGAGCATATATTAGCATCAAATAACTTCAAGCAGTTCAATTACAACTCAATTAAAAGGAAAACACAACAAACAGTCCATCTGAAACGAAAACACAACAGAGCAGGCGCCTAAGTATATCAGAAACAGCTTCTTCATTTCACTCTTAGGATTGGAGATCTACATCACACTGAATTTAGGATGTGTACCTGGGATTGAACTGCAAAAGTGAAGAAGTAGTGAAGGTCAGTTGAAGCAGTAGTGAATAACAGCCCAGATTTAACGCAGCAAATCGATTTCAGTCCCAAAAACACCACAGGAATCAACAGCAACAAATCAGGCTCCAACAGCAAATGAAAACCACATTAATTGAACCCAAGTGCACTCGAAATTAACCAAAATCCCTTGAACTTGAACTGAATGATATACACACAGTGCTCAAACCCTCTTTAAAACTTTTGCTGATCAGGAACTCGACCTAGAGCTAATATTTAACTTGATTTCTAAGATCTCTTCAATAGAACAGTCCCTATGGAAATTTCTACTGTTTTTTTTTGTATTCTGTTTTTGAATTTTTTTTTTTTGAATTTCAATTTCAAATCTATAAGAAAAAGCTGTGAAAGAGCTATATTTTTTTTTGGGAAAATTCTATGGCCGAAAAACTTC
>NW_017686641.1:0-2255 GCF_001879085.1 Nicotiana attenuata | reverse complement strand
CGTTTACCAATTATATTACTATTTTAAATATTATATAAAATATAAATAAATCTGATTTAAATTTAGCGACCAACTTTGGTCGCTAGTTTAAATTTATGTATAATTAGCGACCAAAGTTGGTCTCTTTTCAGGTCAACAATGGTCAAAATTAAAGATCACTTTTGTATTTACTATGTAACTAATATAAATGTAAGCCGTTAATACTTTTGTAATACAAGGGATGAATAGACTAAAATATACTCTAACATGCTATATAAGCAGTTAAGTAGTACTACGAAGACTATGGTAGTACTACGAAGACTATAAGCAGTTAAGTATACTACGAAGTTAAGTAGTACTACGAAGACTATAAGCAGTTAAGTATACTTCTGGAAATAATTATGGAAATTGAAAATGAAATTTGATTAAAAGACTATGGTATCGGGCCCGTATTTTAGTTCCGGCGCCCGGTACAAGTCTTATATGTGGTTTAAGCACTTTCTGTAAAGTGTGGCTGAAAACGGACGTCGTTTGCCGTGTTTCTGACTTAAAATGGAAATTTGATGTTTTGAGAAAACTTGGAGAAAATTATGAATTTTGAGGTTTAATTCGATGTATATGATATTATTTGGCGATTTGATCGCGCGGATAAGTCCGTAGGATATTTTTGAGGTTGTGTGCATATTTGGTTTGGAGCCCCGAGGGCTCGGGTGAGTTTTGGATAGGCGTCAGAGTACATTTTTAACTTAGGAAAAATCTGGTATTTTGCTTCTGTGATCTTCGCATTTGCGAAGATGAGTCTCGCAATTGCGAGCTCGCAAATACGACCTTTGAGTCGCAAATGCGACGCCTTGGGTCTGGGCATAGGATCGCAAATGCGATCCATTTGCTCGCAAATGCGAAGGGAGGCTGATCGCAAATGCGATCTTGTGTTCGCAAATGCGAAAACTGGCAATCCAGTAAGGGTTCGCAAATGCGAACCCAGCTTCGCATTTCCCACAAATGGTCGGGGTTCGCAATTGCGAACCCCAGTTCGCAATTCCCATATCTGCAGCCCAGCAATTTTTATACTTAGTCGTTTTTGAGTCATTTTTCACCCCATTTTCAAAACACAACTCCTTTGGGCGATTTTTCAAGAACAAGTTTCATTCCAAATCAATTGTAAGTCGATTTTTACTCAATTCTTTCAATCATTAACATCATTTAACATGTTTTCCCCTTAAAATCAATGATTTTCATGGGTGAAATTAGGGGTTTTGGGTAGAACCTAGGTTTTCTAAAAATTGGGGATTTGGACCTCAATTTGAGGTCCGATTTCAAAACAAATTACATATTTGAGTTCGTGGGGGAATGGGTAACCGGGTTTTGGTTCGAACTTCGGGTTTTGACCACGTGGGCCCGGGGGCGATTTTGGAATTTTTGGGGAAAAACTTGGGAAATTTATTTTTATGCATTCAAATTGATTCATTTAGTGTTTATTAATGTAATTGAGCAATTTGTGACTAGATTCGAGCGGACTGGAGGTGGAATCGCGGGGTAAAGCGATAGTTGAGGTTTGAGTGGAATTCAAGGCATCGAGTTAAGTGTTTGGTTTAACCCTAGCTTGAGGGATTAGGAGTTGAGTCATAATTGCTACTTGTTTGTGTTGAGTACGACGTATGGGCATGGTGACGAGTATCCATGCGTCGGTGTCAAGCATGATCGTGAGTCTTAATTTGATAATTGTGTACCCTTGTTTGATCCTATGAACGTTGTGATTAATATTGGTATTAGTTGTGCCTGGAAGAAGTTGAATAGGATTGGTTATAGCTGACTCTCCCTTGTCGGGATGTTTGACTTATTGTTATAGTTCCCTTGCCGGGAAAGAGTATTAATTTGATTGTTCCTTTGCCGGGATTGTATTATGTGTTGTGTTGAAAGTAAATGGGAGCGGGTGGTACGCCTACCACAAATGATATTGAAATGGGAGCGAGTGGTATGCCTACCACAAATGATATTGAAACGGGAGCGAGTGGTACGCCTACCACAAAAGATATTGAAATGGGAGCGAGTGGTACGCCTCCCACAAATGATATATTGAAATGGGAGCGAGTGGTACGCCTACCACAAATGATATTGAATGGGAGCGAGTGGTACGCCTGCCACGAGTGATGTTGAATTGGGAGCGGGTGGTACGCCTACCAGGAGATAATAAGAAACGGGATCGGGTTGCACGCCTGCAACAAGATGAGTTGAATATGAAAGTTGTTTTTACCTTTTCATTATTGTTATAAGTT
>NW_017686640.1:0-6273 GCF_001879085.1 Nicotiana attenuata | reverse complement strand
CACAACAAGAGAATCTACCCACAGGAGTAGAAACATAAACGGGGGCACTCAAAGAATCCCGAGGCACACCCAAATGAGGAGCAAAGTAAGAAGACACATAAGAGTAAGTAGAGCCCGGATCGAATAGAACCGATGCCTCTCTATGACAAACCAGAATCATACCTGTAATGACGGAGTCGGAGGCAACAGCCTCAGTGCGAGCAGGAATAGCATAATATCTGGCCCGGCCCCTCTCTCGAGGGCGACCTCTATCTCCCCGACCTCCGCCCCTAGCCAGTTGGGCAGGTGGGGTAGCTGCTGGAGCTGTGATCATGGCCTGAGAACTCTGAGGAGCACGCTGCGGCTGAGCAGTCTGTGAAGATGCACCCCTACCAAGTCTGGGGCAGTCCCTAACCATGTGGCGTGTATCACCACACTCAAAACAAGCTCTGGGAGGACGCGGTGGCTGTGACTGGCTAGGACTAGGCCTGCTGGGCTGACCTCTGAAAGCACCCCGCGCAGGAGGCGCGCTAGAAACTGGAGGTGCATAATAAGGCTCCTGAGGTGGAGGTGGAGCTGGAGTACTGCCGGCTGCTGGAAGAGCTGAATGTACAGGCGACCCGTATAACCCCTACCATAACGACCTGCTGATGGGGTACGGGCACCAGAGTAGTGACCCGACTCTCGAGACCTCTTGGCCTCCCTCTCTCCTTGCTCCCTGGCGAGCATACCCTCAATCCTCCTAGCAATGCTCACTACCTGCTGATAAGGAATGTCCATCTCCAACTCTCGAGCCATGCTAGACCTGATGGGCGGAATAAGGCCCTCAATGAACCTGCGAACTCTCTCTCGAACTGTAGCAACCAAAGCCGGTGCATGCCTGGCCAACCTGGTATAACGGATGGCATACTCTGAAACTGTCATAGCACCCTGGCGCAAGTGCTCAAACTCTGCATGCCATGAATCTCTGAGGCTCCGGGGAACAAACTCTCTCATAAACATGTCCGAGAACTGGGTCCAAGTAAGTGAAGCAGCCTCGACTGGACTGTCTATCTTATAAGTGCGCCACCAGTCATAGGCGGCTCCCCGAAGCTGAAAAGCAGTGAAAGAAACCCCGCTGGACTCCACTATGCCCATAGTGCGAAGAATACGATGACACTCCTCTAGAAATCCCAAGGCATCGTCTGATGCTAATCCACTGAACACTGGGGGATCATACTTCTTGAACCTCTCAAGTCTGCGCTGCTCGTCCTCTGAAGTAGCTGACCCATCCTCGGGCTGAACTGGCGCTGCAGGCGGTGCCGAAATAATCTCGGGAGCCTGCTCAACCTGCACTCGCTGCTCAAGAGTGCGGACGGCGGGAGTCTGTGCTCCTCCCCCGGCCTGGGATGTGGCTGCAACAATGGGAAGCAACCCCGCCTGAGCCAAGGTGGTGTACATGCTCATGAACTGAGCCAAAGTCTCCTGGAGCGCTGGAGCAGTAGTGGCAGTAGTAGGTGTGCCTGGTGCCTGGGCTCCGGCTGGATCTGCTGGTGGTACCTCGGCGGCAGCTCGCGCAGGTGCTCTGGCTGCACCGCGTGTGCGTCCTCGACCTCTCCCACGGCCCCGGCCTCTGACGGCTGCAGGAGGGGGCGTGGGTGCTTGATCATCACGAGTAGCACGTGTCCTCACCATCTGTGAGAGAATAGAAAGCAGAAGTTTAGAATTGATGTTCGAAATATCGCACGACAAGGGGTTCAAATGAAATGAAGATTTCTCCTAAACAGTTACATAGCCTCTCGTAGATAAGTACAGACGTCTCCGTACCGATCAGCGAGACTCTAATAAACCGGCCTGTGTTCCGTGACTCCTATGAACCTAGAGCTCTGATACCAACTTGTCACGACCCTAGTTCACCAACCGTGAACATGTCATGACAGCACCTGGTCCCCATAACCAGGTAAGCCTAACATTTGCGGAAATATAATAATTGCGGAAAAATAGAGAAAATCAATCAAATATCTAAAGGAAACTGTACTGAATGTCGCTTGGCAAGTACAACTCAATATCATAAGTCTTAAACAATTCCCAAAACTCGGAAACTCACGGGCAACACAGGCTACAGAAGTGTATAGTAAAGGTTCCAAACTCCAGAATTTCCTAACAACCGAAAGAAGGAAAACTAAGTACTAAAGATAAAATAAGAGGGAGACTCGTCGGTCTGCGGACGCAGCAGATCTACTTCGAAGTCTCCGTAGTCCTCCTGCCTCACTGATAGTGCGCCTGAGTAGAGGTACCTGGATGATCTGCACATGAAAAACATGCGCAAGAAGGGCATGAGTACACCACAACGGTACTCAGTAAGTGCCAAGCCTAACCTCGGTTGGGTAGTGACGAGGAAGGTCAGGTCCATACTGAGACAAAATATGGTAATAACAGTAATTAACAGTATGATAATTTGACAGAAATAATAAAGTCAACAGTGAAATAAGACAGGTTAAGCAAGGCAATAGCAAATACACAAGAATGGAACAACCACAAAGTAAGTACAGCTCAATACCAATGGTAACAATGAGGATCTCCCAGGATACCGTCCTGTACTCAACTGTCCAGTGGATCTCCCGGGATACCGTCCCGTAGTCCATCATATGTGTATATCCGAAGGATCTCCCAGGATACCGTCCCGTAGTCCAACTATCAATGTGCAGGGGGGATCTATCGGGAATCTAACCCGCAGTCCCAAAGTAAAAGTGCAGGGGGATCTACCGGGAATCGAACCCGTAGTCCCAAAGTAAACAAACAAGGGGGGGGGGGGGGGAAGCTACCGGAATCCCACATCCGTAGTCCCAATGTAAATGCGCAACCACAACCAGAAGATACTCAGAAATGAAGTACAGACAAACATCAGCTAGTACTAGCCTAGCATGCTTCACGTAGTACAGTCAAGACAACTTAAACAATTAGGCAAGTTAAATCAACTAAACATGCTTTTCTAATCTAACACAGGTTATAACTGCAAGTAAAACAAGGCAAATATGAAGGAAACTCAGTCTCAATATCTTAAGTAAAAAAAAATGGATTTTTCAACAATTAGCTCAAGTACGCGCTCATATCCTAAGGGGAAAGGTCCCCCACACAAGGTTAGACAAGCCACTTACCTCGAATCGGCACCAAAATCAACTCGAAATCACACTTTTGCCACGAGTATCCGACTCCAAATGGCCCAAATCTATTCAATTCAATTACATATTGTAAGTAATATTGCAAACAACTGATTCCACTATTAAATTTAAAGCTAGGACGCGAAAATAGGTAAAATGACCAAAACGCCCCTCAAGACAATGTCTCGGAATCAAATAATTTTCATATTTTTAGAACCCTCGTACTCTCACGAGTCTAACCATATAAAAATCTCCCAAATCGGAGGTCAATTGCCCACTCAAAACTCAATAATTAGGTCTATGAAGTTTCTTCCAATTTTCCCCAATTTTGACCTTGAATTCGAATTCTAATGGTGGATTTAACTATATATTGATGGAATACAACTAAATAGGGTCAAGAAAACATTACCCAGTGATTTTCTCTTCAAATTCCACCCAAAATTGCCTTCTCCCGAGCTCCCGATTGATTTTCAAACTTATGGAATTAAACCCTCGAAATTGATATTTCTGAACAGTCATTTCCGCTTCTGCGGACAAGGGACCGCTTCTGTGGTCCCGCTTCTGCGGACCACGAACCGCTTCTGCGGTTTTTTCACTTAAGGCCAGACTCCGCTTCTGCGGTACAAATCCCGCTTCTGCGGTCCCGCTTATGCGGAGGAAGGGACCGCTTCTGCGGTTCCTGCGGAGATGCCTGGAATCGCTTCTGCGATGAAGAAGCCACTTCTGCGGCTCCGCTTCTGCGGTTCCCAAGCCGCAGAAGCGGAAATACCAGAAGACTCAAAATATGCTGTTGCACACTTTAGAATTTCTTCCCGTCGACCATCCGAAATCATCCCGAGGCCCCCGGGACCTCAATCAAAAGCACCAATACCACCTAATACCTTATTCAAACTTGCACCAATCCTTAAAACACCTAAAACAACACCGGAAACCCGATTAAATCAAAGATTCAAGCCTAAGAACTACAAGTTTCTTCCAAATACGCTTTCGATCAAAAACCTAACCAAAACACGTCCGAATGACCTGAAATTTTGCGCACACATCCCAAATGACATGACGGAGCTATTGCAACTTCCGAAATTCCAATCCGACCCTCGGATCAAAAACTCACTATCGGACCGGAAACTTCAAAAATTCAAACTTCGGCATTTCAAGCCTAAATGAGCTACGGACTTCTAAAATACATTCCGAACACGCTCCCAACCCCGAAATCACCTAACAGAGCTAACGAAACCATCAGATTTCCATTCCGAGGTCGTCTTCACACTGTTCCGACTACGGGCCACTTTTCAACACTTAAGCTCTCATTTAGGGACTAAGTGTCCCAAAACTCTCCGAAACCCAACACCGAATATCCCGGCAAACCAAAATAGTAGAAATGAACTTAGGGGAAGCAGTTAATAAGTGATCGGGGTGTTAATTCTTAAGACGACCGGCCGGGTCGTCACATCCTCCTACACTTAAACATTCGTTCGTCCTTGAACGAGCATAGAGAACATACCTGAAGTAGTGAAAAGATGAGGGTACTGGCTGCGCATATCCCGCTCGGTCTCCCAAGTCGCCTCCTCGGCCGGCTGACCCCGCCACTGAACCTTCACTGAAGCAATGTTCTTTGACCTCAACTTTCTGATCTGTCTGTCCAATATAGCCACTGGCTCCTCAACATAGGATAGATCCTTGTCCAACTGGACTGAACTGAAATCCAACACGTGAGACAGATCATCGCGATACCTCCGGAGCATCGAAACATGAAATACCGGATGAACCCCGGCCAAACTGGGAGGTAAGGCAAGCTCATAGGCAACCTCCCCAACTCGCCTCAAAATCTCAAAAGGGCCAATAAACCTCGGACTCAACTTTCCTTTCTTCCCAAACCTCATGACGCCTTTCATAGGCGAAACCCGAAGCAGGACCCGCTCACTAACCATATATGAAATATCACGAACCTTCCTGTCCGCGTAACTCTTCTGTCTGGACTGGGATGTACGGAGTCCATCCTTAATCATCTTAACCTTCTCCAACGCATCCTGAACCAACTCTGTGCCCGATAGCCTGGCCTCACCCGGCTCAAACCAACCCACCGGAGATCTTCACCTCCTACCATATAAAGCCTCATACGGCGCCATCTGAATGCTGGACTGATAGCTGTTGTTGTAAGCAAACTCCGCCAATGGCAAGAAATGATCCCAAGACCCTCCAAACTCAATCACACACGCACGGAGCATATCCTCAAGAATCTGAATAGTGCGCTCGGACTGTCCGTCTGTCTGGGGGTGAAATGCTGTGCTCAACTCCACCCGAGTGCCTAACTCCTACTGTACGGCTCTCCAGAACCGCGATGTAAACTGAGTACCTCTGTCTGAAATGATAGAAACTGGAATACCATGCAGACGGACAATCTCTCGGATATAAATCTCCGCCAACCGCTCCGATGAATAAGTGGTACACACAGGAATAAAATGAGCGGACTTGGTCAGGGGATCCACAATGACCCAAATGGCATCAAACTTCTTCAAGGTCCGTGGGAGTCCCGATACAAAGTCCATAGTGATAGCGCTCCCATTTCCACTCCGGAATCTCTATCTGCTGAAGTAACCCACCCGGGCGCTGGTGCTCATACTTCACCTGCTGGCAGTTAAGGCATCTAGACACATTACCAACTATATCTTTCTTCATCCGCCTCCACCAGTAGTGCTGCCTCAAATCCTGATACATCTTCGCGGCACCCGGATGGATGGAATACCGCGAACTATGGGCCTCTGCTAGAATCAACTCCCGAAGCCCATCAACATTAGGCACACAAATCCGGCCCTGCATCCTCAAAACCCCGTCATCTCCAATAGTCACATCCCTGGCATCTCCACGCTGAACCTTGTCCTTAAGGACAAGTAAATGAGGGTCCTCATACTGCTGCTCCCTGATACGATCAAATAAGGAAGACCGGGAAACCACACAAGCTAGAACCCGAATGGGCTCTGAAAGATCCAATCTCACAAACTGGCTGGCTAAGGCCTGAACATCCATCGCCATAGGCCTCTCTTAAGCTGGTAAATATGCCAAACTCCCCAAACTCTCCGCCCGGCGACTCAAGGCATCCGCCACCACATTGGCCTTGCCCGGGTGATACAGGATAGTGATGTCATAATCCTTCAGC
>NW_017686639.1:0-6273 GCF_001879085.1 Nicotiana attenuata | reverse complement strand
CCAGAAATGTTATTCTCTACAAAACTTACAAAGAAACCAGTAAACATTTTCCTCTCAAGATTTACAGGAAACTAAGAAAGTTATCCATCTTTCTTGGTTTAGAATAATTCAAAGGTAGAGGACTTAAAATTTCATTACAGAATTCCAACGAAGCAGTGAAAAATTTCGTTTAAGAAAAAGTCATGCATATCCAGAAAGTAACGTTACCCCTTTCCAAAAGAGTGCAAGACAGATTCCCTCCTTAAGATTGCAATTCAGAAACTAAGTGGTATCAAGGAAACGTAGAAGACAAATGCCTTCTTTAGAAAAATTTCGTCCAATTTCAATTCTTCAACTAGAGGGAGCATATTTCGTTCATTAGGTTTAAATGAGCAGAAGCAATTTCGTCCAAAATTTCAACGAAGGTTCTCCAACGGGTTTAAGGTATGTTAAGGCCCTTCCTTCTTTCTTTTGGCATGATCTAATGTGAAATGAATACGCTATTTCATAATGAATCTACTCCTAGCAACTAAGGTTGTCCATGTTGTTCTTTCCGTACAGATTTATTCTAAGAAAGTATGTATGATCCTTGAGTCCTAGTAAAGTTCATACTGATGGTATGATGTCCATAATGTTAATCGAAGGTGCAACGACCTTATGTCACTCTGAAAGGTTTAGAATGTGATTCCATGAGTCGAGCATGCATTATATATATGTATCTATTTTACTCTACCGAGCGGCGCTATTGTCGGCCGGGTACGGCACCTATTGTGCAACCACTGATCAATTGGGTTTACCGAGCTCCACGTGGCCGGGTATGATTCTATCGAGCCTTATGATGGCCGGGCATGTTTTTTTTTTACCGAGTACTCTTTGAGGCCGGGTACGATATGATGATGATGATGCCCACAGAGGTGAATGTTTTTAAAAGTTTATGTATATATATGTATTATGCATTACATGTCAGTAGTCCCTAGAGGCACTCAGATGTTACAGGTTGTAGCTCCTCTATCTCTCTTTACATTACTGTTCTTATTTATGCTTTCCTGCCTTACATGCTCAGTACTTTATTCGTACTGACGTCCCTTTTGCCTGGGGATGCTGCGTTTCATGCCCGCAGGTCCCGATAGACAGGTCGAGAGCCCTCCAAGTAGGCTATCAGCTCAGCGGAAGATGTTGGTGCGCTCTATTTGCATCGGAGTTGCTTGTTTGGTTAGTATGATTTAGACGTGTAATGTTTGGTATGGCGGGACTCTATCCCGACCTTTATGACATCTATGTACTCTTAGAGGCTTGTAGACATACGTCGTATACATGAAAGATTGTACGGCCTTGTCGGCCTATGTTTTGAGTTTATAAATGATTATGTTGGCCTATTAGGCCCGTATGTCACGTGTATATGATGATGTAATAAGAAAGATACGTTACGTTGATACTAGGTCGAGTAAGCTACCTATCGCGGCCCATCGGTTTGGGTCGTGACAAAAGTGGTATCAGAGCAGTTCTGTTCTTGGAAGTCTACAAGCCGTGTCTTGTTTATGGGTGTGTCGTGCACCACACTTATAAGCAGGAGGCTACAGGGCATTTAGGACTGTCACTCTTTGTTCTTACTCTAGATCGTGTGGTAGAGCTCACTTATAAGAGTTTTAATTTCGAACTTCTTATTTATTCGTAATAAGACGATGCCTACGTTCAGAAAGATGATCGATAAGAGATATAGCTGTGGAAGTGTTGAATTAGAGGAATTCGATTTTGCATCTTGCTTATGATAAGTAAATGTGAGGTTTTTAGCAAATCATGGGTGTACTGAAAGGTGTAAGCCTCTTGATAAGGAACCTTAAGGAAAGAATATTTATCCACCTTTATGGTGAAAGGAAATGCTTTTAAGAAGTAAAAGAAGCAAGGTGAAAAAGGGTACGAGGCGTCCAGTTAATGAAGATTATCGGTATTGCAGTTCCGGCAGAAAAATATAAGCATTAAAAGTTACCCTCAACAGTAATAGAGGTATTTACAATTGGCCGTACCCATCTCAGTTATGCCCTATGGGGCTGAGAGGTGTAGTTTAAGAAAAGGACGGAATATCAGGACCTGGCTGGGGTTAGAGTAAACCAAAATGGTGAGTGGATTGTTTGTGTTAGTTGACATTTCCGAAGGACATTGCAAGTGTGCTAGTAGATCCCCTCGTGAGACACCTAGATGGTGCACCCTAAAATATTAAAGCTAGATATGAGCACTGAAAGCCTTGAAGAAATAAATATTTCTTTAGTATGGCTCCCGCCCCAGTAAAGAAGGAATGTTAGGCAATTGAAAGAGCCAGTGAATGGGCCAAGGGGAGCTAAAAGCGAAAGAATGTCGTATTGAAGTTTTCACAAGAAAAGGGATATGCAGAAATATTAGCAGAGTGATGAGAAGAGAGATAAGGAAGCATTATGAATAAGGTGTGATACATGGATGAAAACGGTAGAGTGTTACAGAACCTATAGTCAAATGAAAGAAGAGACGAAAGGTGATGGGCCTCAAGACAACGAAAGAGTATAGGCCATAAGGTTATACCCTCATTACGAGAAATAAGTTCGTGACTCCAACGCGACTACCAGAGGGGAGAGTTAATCCCAGAGTAACAGAAATCAGTATGGACTGGTAAACAAGATAAACTAAATATGAATTAGGGACTGAGTGATTTGATAACAGTCGGCATCATAAGAATTTCAGATCGCGTTCCGGCGATAATAGAATGGACAATAAAAGAAGATTCATGGGAAATTCAGAGAATGGTCATTCAGGGAGACACTTCCCTAAAGCAAGCAATGTGAGCAAAGTTAAGCTTAAGAGACTGTATGTGCCAGTTACACTAAGTGTCACCATCGCAAGCGAGAGATTTTGTTATCTTTGGTACAAAAGGATTACCGCAAGGTGAGTAAGGGTCATTGATAATGTGAGAGGAGGCCGAAGATGAAGAGGAAAAATATCTATAGGCAGGTCGTCATAGCTCCAAGTCTTAGTACTCCCCTAAAGGGGGGAATATGGAGTAATAAATGATGAATGTGGTAAACACGAAAAAGGAATGAGATTACACTTATTCAGCCCCTAAGTATATGCTACAATTCAGAACATTATGCAAATACGACGTCAATGAGAGGAAGTAAGGGTCCCTGCGCGAAATGTTATTAATAAATAAGGAGCCAGTGGGAGACGTAAGTTAAGACAAAGGAAATAACTCAAGAAAGATTATGGGGAATATTGATATGAGAATGGGCCAACGACTAATTAGTAATTGGTCAGAAAGCTCCCAGTTATGAGTAAATAGGAGGTTACAGACGAGTCATCAGATCGTGTAAGATAAACATAGTAGAACCCAACATGGAGAATTCAGCCTCGAAGAATATCATTATAATACTTGAGATATATTCAAACAAGAGTCGGGTAGTTAAAGGTACCGTATGAGTGTTACAGAGATAAAAGAAAGTGCCACTAGAAAGGCAGTCAAAATATCAGTTCAAAAGCAACCATACAAGCACAAGGGCATGAAAGTAAGCAACTACGGATGATTATAGGCAAGTAAGGACATCAAAAAGGTCCGTAATAAGCTCACAACTTTACGAGAGTCAAGGGTTCTCCCTAAGTAGTACAACGAAAGTCTAGCTGAGGAAATAAGAAAGAAGGCTTCAACCTAAGCACAACGACCTAAAGAGGAGATGGTCGTGTAATAACAATCTCGCAACAACATTGTAAGCATTCCAAAGGAAAGTGGCACCTACCGTGGATAATGAATGGGAAGTAAGAATTAAAAGTAATATTCGAGATCATATGAGTTGTATAAAAACTCTGGCAAGTGTGGGCACTAAGATAAGCTAAGTATGGACACAACAAGGGGGGTAGAAAGACCAGGAAAAGTAATAACTTATGTTGAAAGAAAGCTAAGATGGAACAAAAGAATTATTTGATCAATAATCCAGAGTTAGTACGTTATGGTTACACTCAAGATTTGGAGCATTATCTAGGCAGCATATTTGTTGACAATCATACAGCCATAGAAGACTCCGGTATAAGTTAAAAGAAAGAATTGAGCCCAGGGCATAGACAAAGGATTCAATTGTTAGAAGATTCTGTCATGGATATTCCATAACGCCCATGAAAGGCTAAGGTAATAACTGATACCATGAGCCACAGATCGAAAGATAGCTTAAGCCTACGTAAAGGCTGATCAGAAGGAAGAGGAAACTAAAGAATTACATCATCCAAGTAAATCAGGAGTCTGATTATTGGACCTAGAAAATTATAGAAGTTGTGCTTGAGAACATGACAGAATCACTCTTAGTATCAGATGTTCAAGAGAAATAACACAACAACCATAATCTATAATGGCTCTACAAGGAAGCCAGTTAGAAGAAGTACCAGCCTCATAAGAAGTCAGTACAAAGCTCCCACTGGATTGTGTATGTACCAGAGGTGCGAGTATTATAATAGAGCTTCAAGTTATGGACGTGAATTACAGCTTGGTGGAAAGGAGGTTAGGAAAGAGATAGAAGATACAAAGCGAGATTTTAAGGTAAGTAAGGTAAAGGGTGGATAACGTACGAGATACTCAAAGGCGAAGATCGCGAATAGTCCATACTTCGGATAGAAGGCTATAAGCATGGGGATCCAATAACCGGAATGATAGCGGCATCGTCGGCGACATGTCTTCCAGCCTATGGTTTCTAAATACTGAGAGATCTAGTTAAGAGAGTAGAGAAAAGTTGGAGATGATGTAATGTCTTGCTTGACGTTCCAGAATAACATAAGGAAATCTATGAGGCAAGCAAGTTGGAGGAAAGTTTATATATGAATATGCATAGGTAGCAAGCTAAAGTATGGTAGAGCGACAAAATTTTAAGGAAACATGAGTAAGGATGAGGAAAGGCAAGTGAAAAGGTAATGAGAATGGATAAGCCCTCAAGACTAAGTCCATGAAAACAAGAGAGATAATGGTTTCTCTAAGTTATTGAAATTTTAGTATAACCTAAATGAACTCAAAGGAATCTAAGATTAATAGCATTTAGAAAGAAAAAGAAAATAGAAGAAGAGAAGGAGAAAAGATTTCGCTGGCGGCACGAAATTAGGATACCCCCATAAGGCGAATCACATTAAGACACTATGAAATGTGATTGTGGGAATCACTTCGAATATTCCTTGATGTGACATGATCCCTAGGGGAAAAAGTAAGAGTTTTGAGTTATCAGTGGTATATCGTAGATCAATATTGGGGTGAATCAACAATGGATGGACAAAAGTCACAAAGTATGCGATGAGATAAATATTTGTGAATTCAATAAAGTACCGAGTGAAGAACTTTAGTATACTCATAGATGCCCAAAGGGAAATCTTATCAAGCTCTAAATATGAAGCCTAGAGATTGGACACATTTACAAGGTCAAAATTGTACAGGCTGCATGATGAAAGGTAGCAACAGTTACGAGATTGGAAGGATTCTGACTAGGCCTAAGAGGGAATGCCCTGGACTTTGGACTCATTCACAGAATAGTCGCCTAGATGGCAAGGGAAGCTCTAAAGTATTCGGAAGATATAAGTTATAAAATGATAAGTGCACCAGTCAACATTCGAGGACGAATGTTTCAAAGGGGGGAATAATGTTACGCCCCGCAGTATTACGTCGATGTTATGCTCTACAGTATTAAGTTACGATGATGTTGCACCCTGAAGTATTGTATGTTAAATTTGTCGTAAGGTAATTGACATCAGTCCAAGTAAGAGATTATTTGGAGATTATAAGGATTATGCTATTTCACAAGTGATTAATAAAGGTGAAAGGGGGAGCAAGTCAAAGAAATTGAATTTTGTCCAAGTGGCCAATTTGGAATAAAATACGGATCGAGCGATAATACCCGATAATTATGAACTAGTACCATGCAAGGTACCATATGACCACGGTAGTATAATGTATAAAGGATATATAAAGTATATTAAAAATAAGTTGAATTTTAAGTAATTTGGGGCAATTTTTTAAATTATGCGGGTAATTGATTAATTACCGGATAACGAGATATTACCCGATTAACTAATAAGCGGATAAAAACTTAATAGTTATCCCCCAACCACGTGGCAAGAAGCCACCAAGATAAGAAGTGACTAAGTAGTCACTTATTGTTACCTAGGCATAAAATAAGAATTGGTGGCTAACTAAATGATCTGCTAAGATCCAAAATGAATTAAAGGAATCCAAGAAATGTTATTTTCTCTAAACTTCAAAGAACCAGTAAACATTTTCCTCTCAAGATTTCAAGGAAACTAAGA
>NW_017686638.1:5356-6273 GCF_001879085.1 Nicotiana attenuata | reverse complement strand
AGGGAAAATAATCAATAAACAACAATATCCCGACAAGGGAACAATTTAAATACTCTTCCTCCTCCTTTCACTTTTATTTCATATCTCACTTTACCACTTGAGCCAATGCTCCAAAGGGTTCAACCATTTCATGTACGTTCACAATTGAAATATAACTTGAGCCAATGCTCCTCATTGTTCATAGGTCACAATTTTCTTTCACAAGCTTTTCACAACAAATAGGAATAATCACCAAGACAAGAGAAATACAACAAAGTCAAGATATTCACAATTTAAAGACTCACGGTCATGCTAGACACCAACGTATAGATACTCGTCACCATGCTTATACGTCGTACTCAACAAGAAGCAATTAGCAAATAAGACTTAACTCCTAGTCCCTCAAGCTAGGGCTAAACCAAACACTTACCTCAATGCCTTGCTCATAACTTAAGCCTCAAGTATAGCTTTATCCCGCAATTCCACCTTCAATTCACTCGTATCTAATCACAAATTACTTAATTACATTAATACATGCTAAATGAATCAAGCCCAATGCAAAAAAATGAGTTTCCCAAGTTTTACCCAAACAGGTCAAAAATGCCCCCGGGCCCACGTGGTCAAAACCCGAGGTTCGGACCAAAACCGATTACCCATCCCTCCACGAACTCAAATATGTAATTTCATTTGAAATCGGACCTCAAATTGAGGTCCAAATCCCCAATTTTTGAAAAACCTAGGTTCTACCCAAAATACCCAATTTCCCCATGAAAATCTTTGATTTGAAGTTGAAATCATGTTAGAAGATGTTGAGGGGTGAAGAAAACGAGTTAGAAATCACTTACCAATCGTTTTGGAGAAGAAAGGTTGTTTGAAAAATCGCCTCTTATGTTTTGGGGTTTTGAAAAGTAAAAAATAACTGAAATTTCCGTGTATTT
>NW_017686638.1:0-727 GCF_001879085.1 Nicotiana attenuata | reverse complement strand
GTATGCTCATATGATTAGTCTGTTTTTTCACTCTTCTACCATGCATATTTACTACTGAGTTTCTTGATGTTTTGCTTTCCTGAACTATGTTCGTGTTCTTGTTAAGCATGTTTTCTTAAATGCCAAAGTTTTTCTGAGCATGTTCTTCATGCCTTAAAGCGGTTTCCTTTCTTTGACTGTTTCAAGCCCGCCATTGTATTTGCCTGATTCTCATGAGACTCCTTGAGTCTGTTCACTTGCCTTCTCCTTTCTGTGTTTGATTCGATGGGTAAACCCTAGAATTTGGGGGTTTTTCTTGGTAAATTGAATTAGGGTTCCACTTTGGGGACCCTGTACCTTCAGACTCACTATGAGTCTCTGGTTGAACTCGTATTCTTTTGTTTACGATTCTAAACACTTCAATGTTAAACTCTTCTGTATGAATTGTTTGATTTATATGCAAGAAGCTCATCTTCCAAGGTTTTTGGTGATTGCTTGATTGATTTTGGATCCCTTTGATAGAGTCTTGATTGATTGCCACTGATTTTCTTTGGTTAAGCCCTCTTTACCTATTTCTGGTTTGGTTCATTCGATTTAAACTTAGTACTTTGATTTTGTTAATTGTTTGATTGATTCCCTTTCCTTTCTCTTTACAAATCAAGTACTATTGAAACCTTTCCTTAAATATACCTCGTGTATTTCCCTTCTTATGCTACTGTGAAGGATTTTATTCAAATTTCCTTTCCTT
>NW_017686637.1:5133-6273 GCF_001879085.1 Nicotiana attenuata | reverse complement strand
GCCCGCGGATAGAGAACAACACAAGGGACTCCAATGCCACCTCCCCCGCTCGCACCATCCAAATCATCGTCAGCGAGGCGAAGAAGCAGCAATCAACCATGTGAAGTTCACCACCACACACAAACTCAAGAGTTCGATCACTCCCAAATGGTATGACGACTTAGGAGACAGTATCATCTTCGATAAGTCAGATATCGATAGAGCACTATAAACACTACTACAGAAAAGCTCATAAATCAGCCGTGAATCGCAGCTCGAAACCATCCGAAAACGCCTGAAAAATGCATCGAAAATCAGCCCCTGTTTTCTCCTAAAATGCAGCAAATTTTCCACGAATCAGCTCCTTCAAACCTCATAAAAATAGCCTCTAAATCACTATGTTTGCAAGGTCGCTCGAAGCTGTGAGTCCCGATCTTCCGTTCGAGGTTCCGCCGCTGGTTCGGTGTTCCGATCAGTAGTTTGTGTCATTTGTTCCTTTTGGTGCAGCTCCTTTGTATACATATCAAATTCAGCATTAAAGGTTCAGATTCCTTCTTTTTTTACTTCTATACTGTTATTAGCTCACTTTATTGCTCTTTTTCAGTACTCTACTTGTTCTATGGATGATAGCATGATAAAGTTATACTGTGTTAAATTATAAATTATGAATGTTCCATGATTTGCGTCGTTTTCTTTGTATTGTAAGTTGCTAGATCCAAATGGGTTCATATTTTGTTGCTCGGTTCTATTTTCTATTGATAAGTGTATAATGTTGAGTTTTAGTCATTAAGTTTGTATAGTTAATGTGGAGTGGTATTAAAGTTGAATAGAACAGTAGCTTCTTGTTAGCCAAATTGGCTCCTTTAAGTAATTTATCAATGATGAATGTAATGTAAGCTTTTTTTGTTATCTAATGTATTTGTTTAAATGGAGTTTTCTCATCTAGAATTGTTTGTATGTTGGATATTCGAGAGAGTGTGAAGTTAGAATTTGGTTGTAGATCGCGGCTATGGGTACGGTTCCCGTGGGGTGGTTGTGATACCTAATTTCAAATTAGATTTAAGTAGGAGCATCTTTAGTTTGCCTTAGTGAAATCCAAGTCTTTTCTTTTAAAATAAATTGAGGTGTGCTGTGCCGAACAAAAAATGACAATTGCATGGC
>NW_017686637.1:0-2194 GCF_001879085.1 Nicotiana attenuata | reverse complement strand
TATCTGGGTTATTTCAGGGTTGTGATCCAGATTTTATTTGTCTTATTGAGTCAAACCCTTCTATCGTTCTATTCTGTTTGTATGAGTCATGTCTGTCTGTTTTCGTTGCTATTTTCATTATCCGGGTTATTTTAGGTTTGTAACTTGGATTTTAGGTTGCTTGTTTAGTTGTCAAACCCTTCCATCCTTATTCAATAAAATACAGTTTGTCCTTTTGTGTCATTCTGTTCCTAGTTCTTTTCTCGCTAGTTCTAATGACATGACATGCATGCGGAAATTCTGGCCAGATCTTAGAAACTGATTTAATTTGGAATTGGATTACTGAAAAAAATACTTTTGAGGATGAATAAAGAGTGGAAATACTTGGGAGTTAAGGTCGAGTAAAAGTCACCTTCAAATCATTGTGAAGATCAGGCTTGAGGAAGAATCAATTGAAGTTTGTTGGAAAGTTTGACATTAATGGATGAAAAGTGTCTTGTGACCACGACACACCAAGAAGACAAGCATGTTCATCAATGTTCTGATTGCAAAAGGATAATATGTTTGGCGTTCTCGAGGTTGGGAGGCCCTTTTTTTGCTTCCCAAACACTTTATACCCTCTGTCTCCCCTTTGAGCCTGTGTTATTTTCTTTGACCACCCTCTTTTGGAATCAAGTTTAGAATTAAAAGCCCAATAAAAGATGAAAATAAAAAAATAATGAAAAAAAGAAAAGAGTCCATGCCCCAAGAGTAAAAACTGGGGCAATTCTCAGAAAGTTCAAGTGAAAAAGAAGAAGAAAAGAACAGTCAAGGTCCATGCTCTCAGAAAATAGAAGCTGGGGAATTTGTTTTGAAAGAAAAAAAAAGAGAAAAGAAAAAAAAAAGAAAAAAAAAGAAAAAAAAAGAGAAGAGAAAGAAAGATGAATTATAGTTAGGTTAGATGTTTGAACTACGTTAGACCTGATTCCTTTTTAAAAAAGGATACGTAGGCAGCCTCACGATTTGGTCCAACCAAATAAGAATTCGAAAAAAAAAGAAAAAAAAAGAGAAATCCCAAAAAATTCCCAATAGCTGAAACTGGGGCAGAGATTTTATTTCACTTTTGAAAGAGTCGATTCCATGAGTTGTAAGTCTATAACCCCTCATTTTTTAGTCTACTTTGAGCCTTCATGCCGACCTTTCTTTCCAACCCTATCCAAAAACCTTCCCAATAAGACCTCCCGATAAGCCTTCAAGAATGCCAAGAAAAGCATGCAAAGAGCAACGGTTGTCACGCGACATAGAACACTGTCAAGTTGCTCACACAAGAAGCAAAAGAAAAAGAAAATAAAAGAAAAAAATGAGAGAGTCTTGCTAGTGAAAACCCTCACGGGCATTGTAAGGCGACGGTGAGTAGAGATGAATAAATGGAGAGGCTTGTTGGCAAACATCCCTCGAGGCACCACTAGTCAAAAGTGAGACATGAAGTTGATGCAAAGAATTGGCACAAACAAGCCCGACTTCAAAGGTCATAAGAATGGAAAAACGGAAGATTGGATTAGTTTGAAAGATCAGGCCGTTGAGTCCAAAATGCATGTCATAATCAATAAGGCTAGTTATTGAAAAAAAAAAACTCTTCTTTCTGTCCTTCTGATAGGGGCATTTCTTGTTATTAATTGTTTCTTTGCATTATTGTGTCATTCACTCCGAGTCAGTCCTTGTAAAACAAGCAAGAAATGATTTCAAAATCTGCTACCAGCTTTCAGTTGCACAAGGTAAATTTGGCCAGCGCACTTAGTTGTTACTTTTAACATGCCTTGAGGATTCATGCAAAGGCCTCCCCCCAAAAGACTCTTGTCGGCCTGCTTGGCACAAGAAAAGATAACCAGGGATTCTCTCTGACAGACAAATTGCTCAAAAAGTGGGAAGTCATTCGAGATATCAGAAAAGGTCACCTAAGAAAAGATCTTCAGTTGGGATAAGGCTGATTGAGCCACAAATACAAATGGTACTGGGTGTGGAACAATTAGGGTTGATGCAGAGCAAAAGTCTCTTGAAACCGACTCAAGCTGATTGAGCAAAAGTCAAGCTGCCCGAGACTTAAGGCCACAAACCGACCGCCATTTTCAATACTGACAAATTTTTCTTTGTTTGCAACAGGAACAAAGTAGTGCAAGAAAAGTGATTCGAAAAAAAGAAGGGAAAGAAAAGAGAAAAAAGAAAAGGAATGAAGAAA
>NW_017686636.1:4177-6274 GCF_001879085.1 Nicotiana attenuata | reverse complement strand
GCTTTGATATCTTATGTTTCTTCACTACTGATTCAATGTGACTTGACCTACATGACTATCATGCTTCGAATGTTTGCTGTCTGCTAACTTTGTGCTATTATTTCATGCTGTTTCTTTTTGTCAATAGTTTGGCCTCGCATGTCTAGTGTTTGTACACTCTATTTATGTCCTGAGTTTCCTTCTTTGATTGTCCTTCAATTTTGTGACAGATTTCAAACTTTTCCTTTGTGAAATTCTGATTTCACTCGCCTGTTAAGGTTAATTGATTTCTTTTCCTGTCTTACCTTACTGAATTCTTTCCAAAATTAGTGTATTTCTGTACGTAGACTCGATTGCTTACTTAATGTTCTACTACTTCTTTTATGGCAACTATCAGCCTGCTTACAAATTGATTTCTTTCCTTATTTTGAACCTGTCACTGCCTGTTAAGCAAGCAATCCCTTAATTAAAGGCAATCACTTGTATAATTGATTCTGAATTGTGATTGTTTCCACGTTTGCAGCTTATTACTTCTCTTTTACTCGTTTTCAGAAAGCTATAAATACCCTATACTTCTTTCTTTCAAAACACGAGCACAAGGCATAAAACACTTAAGTTCAGACACACACTCCACTAAATCTCTCTTTTCTCTGTTACTACTTGTATTGTTGCCTTACCTAGCCGGCTGAAAGCCAAGGCTAGGGTGTGGGAAACTTGCTTATTTTTTTCTCTGCATCTGCATTTTACTGGTATGTTCTAATTAAGCTTCTGCACCAACAACAACATGCGTATTTACTGTCTCTCGCATCCTTGTTTGTCTACTTTTTGTATTTAACCCAGTACCATTATTAAGCATGCTGTAATTTCCTTTTTTTTTTGTTCTGAATTAATGTATCATGACTTGTGGATCCTAAATCCCTACCCCAATGTGTTTAATACTTGTGGTTGGTTTGGGGCATGACAGCATTGGACATTGCTGTGCATGACCCAAACCTGACCCCCTGGGATCATAACCTCCATGTTTCCTCTAGATGTTGTGTATTCTGATTGGTTTACTGGCATGTCAGCACCTCCCATTGTTGTGCATGCCCACAGCTAACCCATGCCTAAGTACATGGGGTCCTTGCAATGGATTCCCAAACCCTGACCCCTTTGTATGAAGTCATTAACTCAGTGAAATGCTAATGGTTGTTTCCCTATCACCCTTTCCCCTCTCCTTTATTCCCTCAGTTTTTTTTTAAAAACTCTGTTCCCGCACTTTCACTATCTTCTTAGAATATAAGGTCTGCCCCCTTTATGTGAGCCTTGCCTTGGGACCCATGAGCTCCCTCTGAACTTGGACACATAAGGGCTGGCATTTCCACACTACACTCATCTCTATTCTGGTTATGTAACTTGGGTGTGAGCACTGCCCGGGGTCCCCTTGAGACCCTTAGGTAACTTTGACACACTCAAGTCCATGAGAAAGGCTTTGGATCAATGGCATTTGAGGTGGTTTATTCCATAACTCAGAGAGGAAGTCAAGAATCAGGCTTCCTCTGGTTGTAACTTTTCTTTGTACTTTTCTGATGTAATTCATTACTAGGTCTATATTAATTTCTGTAATAAACACTGGGGTTGGCTAGTGAAAAGGGTTGGGAATTATGCATGCTCGAGGGTAGATATCATGTCTATAGAATTAAGATTCTGCATGTTTAATTCTGCAATTTAGAAATCATGCCTATAGGACTTGAGATTATGCATGTTTAATTCTGCAATTTAGAAATCATGCCATGAAGTAATGGTCTGCCAAGTCTGGAGCGAATGTCAATATTTGGCGGCAAACACTTGTGTTCGAGATCGAGCCAAAGGAGAAGTGTCGCCTGATTATCAGGCTTGGTATAGAAGGGACGTTGCATTCGGAAGACCGGCCAAACGACCTCACATCCAGGAATTTGTTGAATCATCACGAGAACAGTGGGCTTGGTTAACTAAAGAAAATGAGTATAGGGCCCGCATAGGAGCATTGGAAAAACAGGTCCAAGACCTCCGATTTGAAAATAGCTTGCAAGTCGCGGCTGATGAAGGTGAGAAAAAACAATTGGCCAAAGAGAATGAAGCCTTACGAGCCCAAATCCA
>NW_017686636.1:0-790 GCF_001879085.1 Nicotiana attenuata | reverse complement strand
CTAGATGATGTACTCCACAAGGTCGGCTACTCCTTACCCATCCGCACGACCAGTGGGACAGGTTGAAGTGTCCAACAGGGAGATAAAGAGTGTACTAACGAAGACTGTGAATGCCACACGAACTGATGGGCAAGATGCTTGATGACGCACTATGGGCCTATTGAACGCATAGAACTGTACGTTCAAAACACCAATAGGTATGTCACCATACAAGTTGGTATTTGGGAAGGCCTGTCACCTGCCTGTGGAGCTAGAACATCGAGCTTGGTGGGTACTGAAGCAATTGAACATGGATCCTGAAGCAGCTGGACAAAATCGACTGACAGAGTTGCATGAGCTGCAAGAATTTAGATACCAAGCCTTTGAAAGCATGAGGCTCTACAAGGAAAGAATGAAGAAAATGCATGACAAGCACATCGTGGACAGAGACTTTAAACACCCTTGGACAAATCTCGCCACTTGCGCTCATCATAAGTCGAGCGGGCTACCAGCTTCCGAGCCCAATCCGTCAGGTTGGGGACCTTGTATGGCATCCACGAGACTGCTGCAAAAGGGGAAAGGAAAGCGTATTTACGGAATCGACCTCCACCGTAAGCAGAAACAATAAAAATACAAGTGTACCACTTACGTGTAAAATTCCATTCCTCAGGAAATGGCAAGAACTCCACAGGGATAATATCGACAGTCTGTACTCGGATGAATCGACTCATCCACCTCCGGTCCCCATCTTCTTCATCATCGACAACGAAGGGCCTGGTGGATCGACATTGCAAAGTTAACAGGCCCCGAT
>NW_017686635.1:5260-6274 GCF_001879085.1 Nicotiana attenuata | reverse complement strand
AATGCTAGTTCATCTTAGACCGACAATTATCATAAATATTCTCCGTTGCTAATTAGTTTTGGGTCATGAACCTAATATATCCCATTTAAGAATTTTTGGATGTGCAGTATATGTGCCTGTAGCACCACCATATCGCACCAAAATGGGCCCCCAAAGAAGGTTAGGAATATATGTTAGGTTTGAATCACCCTCTATTATTCGCTACCTCGAAATATTAACGGCGGATTTGTTCACTGAATGATTTGCAGACTGTCGATTTGATGAGACACTTTTCCCAAAATTAGGGGGAGAAATTGGTGAAACCAACGGGAAATTTTGTGCAAAAATCCATCATTATCTCATCTTGATCCACGTGCCTCTATTTGTGAAAAATAAGTGCAAAAGATTATCTATTTGCAGAGAATAACAAATCAAATGCCAGACGCATTTACGGTTCTGAAAAGGATAACAAAATCACATATCCCTGCAGAGAATGTTCCAATCCGTATTTGTCACGACCCGGATTTCCCACCATCAGAGTCGTGATGGCGCCTACTCGGGGTAGCTAGGCAAGCCAACTTAATTACCTCTCCATCACTAGCAATTATCTTTAACAGTCTATAACATCAATATAGAACATAAAGTCTAATAAGAACAATAGCGGAAGTCTGTCTTAAAATGATGAATTTAAAACGCGGAATAGTCAAAAACAACCTCTACCCAAGATTTGGTGTCACATTACTCACGAACCACTAAGAATAAACTAAATACAAAGGTCTGAAAGAAATATAACAGCTGTCTGTCTCGAAAACAATGAGGCAACAGTCTAAAAGAAAATAATGAGAAGAGACACCGGGCCTGCGGACGCCTGCAAGGCTACCTCAGTCTCGTGAATATGAATCGCCTGCTTCCGAACTACTGCTACTGCTGTTCCTCAAAACCTGGACCTGTGCAAAAATGCACAGAAGTGTAGCATCAGCACAACCGACCCCATGTGCTGGTAAGTGTCTAGCCTAACCCCGGCGAAGTAGTGAC
>NW_017686635.1:0-705 GCF_001879085.1 Nicotiana attenuata | reverse complement strand
TCAATCTTCTTCGGGTCCACCTGAATACCCTCTGCTGATACAATATGACCCAGAAATGCAACCGAACTCAACCAGAACTCGCACTTCGAAAACTTAGCATATAATTGACTATCTTTCAGAGTCTGAAGAACCACTCTGAGGTGCTGCTCGTGCTCTTCTTGTCTGCGAGAGTACACCAAGATGTCATCAATGAAGACTATCACGAATAAGTCTAGATATGGCCTGAACACTCGGTTCATCAACTCCATAAACGCTGCCGGGGCATTGGTCAAACCAAATGACATGACTAAAAACTCATAGTGCCCATACCGAGTGCGGAACGCCGTCTTAGGGACATCAGACGCCCTAATCTTCAGCTGATGATAGCGAGATCTCAAGTCTATCTTTGAAAACACCTTTGCTCCCTGAAGCTGGTCAAACAAATCATCAATTCTCGGCAATGGATACTTGTTCTTTATCGTCACCTTGTTCAACTGTCGGTAATCAATACACATCCGCATCGAACCATCCTTCTTCTTCACAAATAACACCGGCGCACCCCAAGGAGAAACACTAGGCCTGATAAAACCCTTTCTCTAGTAATTCCTGCAACTGGTCCTTTAACTCCTTCAACTCTGGCGGGGCCATGCGATACGGTGGAATAGAAATGGGTTGCGTGCCCGGAGCCAGATCAATACAGAAATCAATATCCCTGTCGGCGGCGCT
>NW_017686634.1:5457-6274 GCF_001879085.1 Nicotiana attenuata | reverse complement strand
ATTCTGAATTGTGATTGTTTCCATGTTTGTAGCTTATTACTTCTCTTTTACTCGTTTTCAGAAAGCTATAAATACCCTATACTTCTTTCTTTCAAAACATGAACACAAGGCATAAAACACTTGAGTTCAGACACACACTCCACTAAATCTCTCTCTTTTCTCTGTTACTACTTGTATTGCTGCCTTACCTAGCCGGCTGAAATCCAAGGCTAGGCTGTGGAAAACTTGCTTATTTTTTCTCTGCATCTGCATTTTACTGGTATGTTCTAACCAACAACATGCTTATTTACTGTCTCTCGCATCCTTGTTTGTCTACTGTTTGTATTTAACCCAGTACCATTATTAAGCATGCTGTAATTTCCCCTTTTTCTGTTCTGAATTAATGTATCATGACTTGTGGATCCTAAACCCCTACCCCAATGTGTTTAATACTTGTGGTTGGTTTGGGGCATGACTGTTGATACCCAATTTTTCCCTATGTATTTTTGTACCCAAAATACTTCCAAAATAGCATATGTGTGCATATATAAGCACACCCATGAGTTTTGGTATCTTTCATGATTTTTAGACCAATTTATTGCCTGTTTTAATACCACAAAAATCCAAAATTATTCCCAAATTATCATTTTTGGTGAGTAACTTATTTCATTCTCATGTTTACACCAAAATATAAGTAAGGTAATTTTTGCATATTTTTTACAAATTCATTTGGCTTTTTTAAAGCTAAATTGCATATAATTGCAATCATAGCCTATCTTGTAATTTTTAGCATTTTACTAATTATAAAACTTAATCCCAAGCATTTTTAAAATTAATA
>NW_017686634.1:0-728 GCF_001879085.1 Nicotiana attenuata | reverse complement strand
GTGACTTTATTGCTTTCTTTTATTGCTTTTGTTTAATGTCTTTATTTGAAACTAACTTGTTTCTTTTGTTTCTTTTTCTTTAATTACTTTCGTTTATTGCTTTCCATCAATACCTTTGTAATGTTTAAGCAATTATTGTAAACTTTATTGTATGAACGTGAAAATACATGTCAATTTGTTTCATCCTTGTAAACTGCATCCTCAACATCATATTCCACTCGTGCCAAAAAAATACTATAGCAACTCTTATACTGAGTAGTTGCGAACTTCCAATACTACCACCCCCTAAATTTGGCAAAGGCATATTTGCGGTAAAACCAGTCGATCAACGGTGTAGTCGACGGTTCCGTGCCTTTCCCTCTTGAGTTGTCCACTCAAGGGTACCAGTCTAGCACTTCAAGATAGAAACCTTACTCCGTTAAACAGTACATGCATCATGGTCAAACCTAGCCGAGTCAGTTATGTTGTCCACATAATGACTCATTAAGATAGCCTTGTCCAAAGTCCACCGGGTTTCCTTGAAACCCAAACGGACACCTCCACGTTCTGTGCATTTATTTGGAGAACTTAAGTGCTTTGCTATGCTAATTATTGATTTAAATAGTCGAGTCTGGTGGGGGTAAGGGCCTAACACTATGTTTTGCAGAAAATGAGGCACGAGATCCCCAGATTTGGCATGGTAACCAACATTCATCCAAGGCTACTGAATTGGTGAACGCCTCCATTCT
>NW_017686633.1:5511-6274 GCF_001879085.1 Nicotiana attenuata | reverse complement strand
AGTAATCGTTTTTTTTTAACATTCCCAAGAAGTAATTGAGTAAACCATTGACAGTAGTTCCACGGGTATCGAAAAGGAAGAGTAAACCTCACCGATTTTTAACGCCTGAACCATGATATGAAATAAGTCGATAAAGCATAAATCCAATTTCAAAAATTCGGTAAGGTCGAGTCCGCTGCGCGATAATCACTTTTTGGCGCCGTTTCCAGGGAGCTTACGGTGTTGACTATTTGTGTAGCTAGTTTTGTGTTTTGCTTCTCTTTCCTTCTTTTTACTAACTTTATCTGTGTTGATCCATCAGGTACACATGGCTCTAAACGGAAATGACCCTCTTGGCAATGCCTTGGCGGGGGAGGAGGTTGAAGATGTTGAGCAAGATGAGCTTCCGGTACCTCAAGTACCACGGAGAGGTCGAAATACCAATGCTAATGTACATGACAACAATCCTATTCCAGACCCTCCTCCGCCACCGCCAAGAGCAGTCCCAAGAGTTCTTCCTAATCAAGGGTACACGAATGCCATCGTTCCTCCCCGAATCCGGGCGGGGAACTTTCAAATCACAAATGTCATGTTGACCTTGCTCGAGCAAAGGGGATATTTTACGGGCGCCTCCGACCAAAATGCATACAAGCACTTGAAGGGGTTCGTAGATACTTGCTGGGGCAGCAAACAAACAAACGTGTCAGAGGATGCGTTGAGATTGAGGCTTTTCCCGTTTTCTCTTCGGGGCAAAGCGTTGGACTGGTTAGAAAGGTTACCAAAT
>NW_017686633.1:0-911 GCF_001879085.1 Nicotiana attenuata | reverse complement strand
CGTAGGCTGGTGAAATGGAAGCTGAGTCTCTGAAGTTTTCTGCGCGGTCCGCGTGACATTTTTGTGCGGTCCGCGCATGAGAAGCCCAAAATGCATACTCTCTGAAGTTTCTCACGCGGCCGCGCACCAAAACAGTGCGGTCCGCGTGGGTTGTTCAGGCAATTAAGGGTGCTGGAAATCCAGCGCGGTCCGCGGACATTTCTGCGCGGCCGCGCTGGTGGGTAAGTAATGGGTCCCACAATGTTTTCTATAAATAGAGACCCTATGCTTCATTTTAACCTTTTCGCCAATTTTCTACCTGAGCTCTCAAATTTTCACTGTGCATCAAAACAACAACTTGCTCCTAGTAGTTAACACTTTCACAACCCCTGGTAACATTCCTCACTAATCTCATTCATAGCATAGTTTATTTTATTTTATTTTGCTTCCTGTTAGTATAACTTCTTATTTTCTTCTTTCTCTCTTAGTTTTACCTGTTAGGGTAGATTTTGTGTGTTTATGTGAAACAATGGGCATGATTTCTTGATTAGTAACTGAGTAGGGACAACTAGGACCCATAATTTGAGCAAATAAATTAGACTTAAACGAAAATTCCCGTACTCAGTTCATTGGTTGCCCTACGCGGCCGCGCATCATTTCTGCGCGGTACGCGCCAGTCTAGCATGGCCGCGGTCCAAAACAGTGCGGACCGCGTCAGTGAGATTCAGAGAGTGGTGTCTCTTGAACATCTTAAGCGCGGTCCGCGCTCCAGTTTTACGCGGTCCGCGCTACCCAGCGCGTCCGCGTGGCTCTTCTGCGCGGTCCGCGCCCCTTTCTGTCCCCTATTTTACCCATTGCTTTCAACTGTATCACCCAACTTCACTGCTATATCGCTTCAACTACAATGTAGGTCTTTCTTTGTCTACGATCAT
>NW_017686632.1:5538-6275 GCF_001879085.1 Nicotiana attenuata | reverse complement strand
AGTCTCCTTCCTTACTCTATCTGTAGTATTTAGTCTTCTTCGTACTTTTTATTTAGACATTCTGAAGTTAGAGCCGTATATTACCTTCCGTTAGCTTGTGTCCCCGTGAGTTTCCGGGTTTTGGGGTGATATTGTAGGCTTCCGCGTTATTGAGTAATATATGCCGAGCGGCATCTTTTATGCAGTTTCTTTAGTGTTCAGTTTATTATTATTCCGCAAGCTATGTTTTTCCGCTTTGTTCGGCTTACCTAGTTATAGGAACTAGGTGCCATCACGACATGTTCATGGAGGGCGAAATGGGGTCGTAAAAAGTTGGTATCAGAGCTCTAGGTTCATAGGAGTCACGGAACACATGCTGGTTTATTAGAGTCTCGCTGATCGGTATGGAGACGTCTGTACTTATCTACGAGAGGCTATGTAACCGTTTGGAAAATTTCACTTCATTTGATTCCCTGTCGTGCGAGATTTTTGACATCACAATCCTAAACTCTTGCCTTCTATTCTCTCACAAATGGTGAGGACACGTGCTACTTGAGGAAGATGATCTTCGGAAGGGTGTAAAGTTAGCAACAATTGTGGGTTCAAGTGCCACGAAGATAGATTTTATTTAAGGCAGCGGCTGAGCAGCAAAGGATGAGGAAAGACATGTGGAAAGTGTCAGGCGGTGGCTAAAATTTCTAGGAGGCCGAGTATAAGAGACCAAGGGCCGAGTAGTCGATTAAGGGGATGAGTTCCGC
>NW_017686632.1:0-1418 GCF_001879085.1 Nicotiana attenuata | reverse complement strand
TGATTTCTGGATATATGGATGGCTCGGGCTGCACGCCGCAGCGGTGTTATATTGATATTGCGCTTGGGCTGTAGGAGCCCCTCCGGAGTCTGAACCCCCATATTGAGCGCGGGTACCCAAATGGATCGGGCTGCACGCCGCAGCGGTCATATGCATTGCATTGCACTCATGCATTGGTTCCTGTTTGTATTACGTGTCATGACATTCAGCACTCTCATTTCATTGGCATCCATGCTACTTCTTGCACCGTGTACCAGACGCCCTGGTGTTAATTGTTTGTGGAGTGCTGTGCCCGAGGGGCTGACTTATGTGCTGACTTGCACTATCTGATTTCGCATTCATTTGCTTAACTGTTGGAAAGGATATTTTCAAAAAGAGGTTTTAACTGAGCCCCAGATATTTTCTAAAGGATTTTTTTTTATGGTCTCACTATTTTTCTTAAAGATTTGCACTGTCCTATATAGCTTGATGGAGTGCTTTTACGTGATTTCTTACAGCTCAGTTATTATTTACTTTTATTGCTCACTGAGTTGGAGTACTCACTTTACTCCCTGCACCTCGCGTGCAGTTGCAGGTTTTGTCACCCGGTAGCGGGTTATTAGCTAAACGAAGGTATTACCATTGTAGCTGAGCAAGGTGACCGCCAGCGTTCGCGGCACCGGACTTCGTCTTTTGATTCCAGATTTTATTTTGTATATTATTGTCCCTGTAGTCGTGTTCAGACTTCTTTAGATGCTCGTGACTTGTGACACCCCGGTCGGGTTGTGTTGGGTTGTAAATACTGGTTATTATTGTCGTTAAGCTGTATTTATCTATTCATTTATGTTTAATAATTGTTAAAGAGATGATTTGGGTTAGTTGGTTGGCCTTGTCTTCACGAGAGGCGCCATCACGACCGGGTTGGAAATTGGGTCGTGACAAGTTGGTATCAGAGCCTAGGTTACTAGGTCTCACGAGTCATGAGCAGGTTTAGTAGAGTCTCGCGGAGCGGTACGGGGACGCCTGTATTTCTCCTCGGGAGGCTGCAGAACCTTTAGGAAAACCTCCCATTCTTGGAATTCTTATCGTGCGTACTCGATTCAGCTTGAGATATAACTCTTGAAATTCCTTCCACACGTCTGTATGCGCACATGAGCGCTCAGTAGTATATGTGCCTTGATGGCTTGTGATTCCCCGATCGAGGGGCGAGAGGTAATCTTTGTGAGTATGTTGGGCCAGTCTGGAGGACTTGAGGCCGGATCTTTGCCTATGGCTTGAGCACCGAGGTGCTGATTATGTGAGCAAGTGTTTCGAACTTATATGTTCAGTATTGTCCTTATTAGCCGGAATGGCGGTTGGATATCCATGTGATGAGTATGTAGTACTGCGAGATGTATCTATGTGATCTTGGTAGTGACGAAGGAGTCTGCTGAATAATA
>NW_017686631.1:5548-6275 GCF_001879085.1 Nicotiana attenuata | reverse complement strand
TGGAAGTAGAGGCGATTCAGGCAGCTGTGATGCCAAAGTCTGGGATCGAATCCCAGCAGGAACAATCACAATTTAATAGGCTATGATGCCAATATCGAGCTCAAACCACATCCACGATACAGCGTAATGAGAAAGATGTTATTCATACTGGAAGACTAATTAACTGTCATGAACTACTAGTCTAGATGAATCATTTCAATTCAGGTGAAATTCAACACTAATTTGTCAACACCAATTCAAATGCCTATATCAGTGATATCTAAGACTTCTATTCAAATGCAGACAGCCAATTATTCCCTAGCTGGATCAAAAATTGCTACCAGTAATATAAATACTACCAAACCAGTTCACAGGTTGAACTTTGACTAACATCTTAACCAAATCAACTACTGGGTTCATATGTTGTTATTCAAATTAAAACGAGTCTACTGAATTATACATACTACCAGACATACAATAGAACACTATCAACAAAACACAAATGGCCTTAATCAAACAGACAGATCCTTGACCATCTTATTAGAGCTTCAATGTATACATCATGTAGTTCAAAGTAGTGTACCTGAAATGGTAGAAATGAGTGAACAAGGAGAATCAGCAGCTAGATTTGAGCAGAGAATGAACCAGCAACACACAGTCCAGGTTTAATGTTGACGGAACAGTAAACTCAACAGTGCAAAACAACAGCTAAAAGTCTGATGGAGCAGTAAACTCAACAGTGCAAAAC
>NW_017686631.1:0-682 GCF_001879085.1 Nicotiana attenuata | reverse complement strand
ATGCATTTTGGATCCCAGCCTAGTCTGTCCAAACAATAAATTGTCAATTACCACCCTTGCTGTCTCATACTTCCACGCCCAACTCTTAACGAAACCCAAACCTTGCTTCTTCCACCATATTTCAAACATCTTTCAACCACAGACTTCCTCATTTGCACATCTGAAAACTCAGTTTCGCCTTACGGTGCCCATGAGGGTTTTCACCAATAAGACTCTCTCATTTTTAATATCTCTCAAACTCACTTCGCCTTACGGTGCCCGTGAGGGTTTTCACCAATAAGACTCTCTCATTTCATCATTTTCCTTCTGGCACCAGAGTGTTGTCCCCAACAAGAATAACTTTACCTGCTTGTATTGACATTTATTAAGATTGATCAGAAGGTCTTTCTCTGGACCGTAATGTGGCTTTTGGATGGGTTTTAGAAAGAAAGGTATAAAAGCTCAAAATAATTCAGACGTGGGTTTAATATTACAACTTTCGGAATCATATCTTTTGCAACCACCATAACTTCTGCCCCAGTTTCCTTCTTGGGGAATTCTCGGATTTCTTTGTTGTGACTGACCTCAGTGAGGCTGCCTAGTACCCTTTGGGATCAGTCAAACGTGTTCAGGTCATAAAACTCGTTCGTGTTACGATTTTGCCTTTCTTCCACTTTTGTTTTTTCCTTTCTCTTCTTTTCTT
>NW_017686630.1:3082-6276 GCF_001879085.1 Nicotiana attenuata | reverse complement strand
ATTTATTATTTTAGAAGTTTTAGAGTAAATTCATTATGTTTTTACTACTCTACCCTTAATATTAATTGCTCTTGAAGAATACAAATAACTTAATTATGAGTAAGTATTAAATAAAGAGATTATATCTTAAAATATAAATAAGAACAAAATAGTCAAAAGCTTTCCTATTTAATATTTTTTTAATAGACGTGTAAAAGAAAAATACCACAAATAATTTATCACAAATGGAATAACAATGTCACGACCCTAGTTCACCAATCGTGAACATGTCATAACGGCACCTGGTCCCCATGACCAGGTAAGCCTAACATTATATCAATCTGGTTATCAAATGGTCATGTATATAGATCTGTTAGAAACTAATATACCAAGTAAAACACTATCTAATGTCAATCACATGCTCTGGTAGATATCGTATCAGCATCTTCATGGTTCTATTTGGACAAAGAATTGTTTCAGTTTTTCTTTGTGTTCTCCTCCCAACATCAAGTTATGAGAAGATAAAGTAGTAGAGCTTTTAGGGTTTTCTGAAAATTCTATATTACACTCATCGTGGGAATAATACATGCAACATTGCTTATTTGTTCGTGTAAACATCCTTTCATGCCCTAGACATGCTAAAATTGCAACTGCAGATCATTACCTCTAGCTTTGCCTTGTGCATGAATGTGTGCATGAGCAAGAATGTTTCAGATCTTGCTGTTATAGTATGTAGTATAATACATGGCATCATGGAGACTTGCTTCCATTTCTTGGACCTCTCTGAGGTATCCAAGTGAAGCGTATCAGAACTTTTCTGTTATAAAAAGCTTGAGGGAAAGTGAAAATCTACAGGTATATTTCATTTGGATTGTCTGGCTTCATTTTTACCTGTTCCTTCTTCCTCTGTTCCTCAGCCAGGGCTTAGGTGGTTAAAGGGCGATTAGCCAGTTCTATCAATTTAGAGTACAATAGTACATTGATTTTCTTTACTGGCATGTGAATCATCTATTTCATTTCTGTTTTTAAGTTTTATGGCAACTGCTAATTGTTATAGTTGCTATTTAATTGTTTTAGAGTTTATGTTGGAGAATTTCTGGGAATTTGTAATTAATCCTGGAGTATTTAATTTCTACTAGTAGATTATTTAGTAAAGTTGTAGTTAAGTATTTGTTGTCTTCATTACAAAGCTGTGTGTACACAACGGGTTAAAGATGAACTTTATAACTAAAGAAAAGTGGTCTTGAAGATCACAAGTGATAGCATGTGCGCTCTTTGCAAGAAGAAGATTGGGACCAGTAATGAAATGTTGGCTATTCTTTGAAGTTATTTGCTGTAATGAGATGCGAATCCAGGATTTAAATCTTATGGGTTCAGTTTTAATGTTTCTAATATTGAACCCATGCATTATATTTAAATTCATGGGTTCATATCTATTATTTTTATAATTTTAATAAATTTTTACATATAAATTTTTATTCCGCATCAAAAGTTATGGGTTCAGTTAAACCCGTAGTTAATACACTACATCCGCCTCTGGCTGTAATGGTGTAAACTTGCTGTCTGTTTTGATTTGAACATAAATGGATGTTAGTTTCGATATGTTTAAGATTTAAAACCTGCTATGCATTTACATGTTAAGGACAACTGGTCTCTATAGCAATTTCGTAACCAGAATTGTAGCTGATTTCACATGTTTGTTTAGATCTCAGCATGTATATTTCATTGTCAAATACCAGCTGCTTATATTTGAGTATTAACTACTGAAATTTGAGCTTGCTTTCATGATTTCTGATAAATTAATGTCTAATGCTTGATTTGAAGGTCAATAATTGTGGATTTGGCCACATGTTGGTTCGATTTGCAGTTTAAGGCTTGAGCGCAGTTGCATCTCTGTTGGATCTTTGTTGTTTGGGTTTGTTATCCATTAAGTATCAGTTATAGTCGTGATCATAGTGAGGTACTTTGCAGTCTATTCTAATGGTGAGAGAATTGTGCACTTTGTTTGCTTCAGAGATTCAAATATATAAAGGCAGTTGGAAGAGGTTCCCAGTTGAGGAAAAGATGATAATGAGAAGTTGGATTTGGAAGAATTTAGTTTTCTTGGTTGCTTTATATGGGGCATTCATCCATTTATTCCTGAAAGGAGAACACTTCTGCTGATCTATTTGGAAGCGTTCTGGCGGTACAATTGTGCAAGCAAAGAATGATGCTTTTCAAAAAGGAATGTGTAATGCACATTTATGTTGTACATTATGTCAATGTGGAAGTTAATATAATCGATTTGAGGCTGTGTAATGTCTGTATTAAAAAGGATTGAAGCTTGTTGTTGGAGATGGTTTATAACTTATTTATGCAGAGTGTCTTTGTATGCAATGCTTTATATGCAGACATAGTTTTCTTTGTTGATTGTATTTCCATGTAAATGCAAAGAGCGTCTTCCTTCTTTTTTGGGTAAACCTCACTATTAAACATGACAATAACATCAAACATTGGTTGACGAGTGACGACAGTGGCTCTTGTGAGTTTGCATCAACATTGAATTGTATATTAGGAGTAGGAGAGGCTAACGGGCGGGTCGGGTCGGATATGGTTAAGGTCGAAAATGGGTAATGAAAATACGGATTAATTATCCGATCCGACACATATTTAATACGGATAAAAAACGGGTTAACCGGCTGATAATATGGGTTACCCATATTATCCATGACTTCTTGTATATGATCACTTTTGGAAGAATTTTTAGTCTCCCTAACTTGAAAAACCCCCAATTTGAGGGTTTACAAATGTAAAAGTTAGAACCAGTTACTCATTGGTTATCCATTTTACATTCCTATGCCACATAGGAAACCTTATTACCCTTAATGTTTAAGGTTTGACTTGATTACACTTAGTATACCAAATTACCAATTCTATACCATAATTAATTAAGGGTATAATTAATTGTACATTTTTTACTCCTTAATTAAAGGAATCTGCACGTTTCTCTCTCCTAACCCCTCAGTCCCACCCACGTTTTACCCATACCCACGTTCTTTTTACCATTTTCCATCTTCTGAAACCAAATTCTCCCTCTAAATTCACAGAAAATTGAAGAAACCCTTCAACAAAGTTGGTTCCCCATTTTACTCCAGTTGAAGTTCATCAATGAAGAACAACAAAGTTCATCAAAATTGAAGTCAAATCTTCAAAGTTCATACACACATTTACCTTCA
>NW_017686630.1:0-2643 GCF_001879085.1 Nicotiana attenuata | reverse complement strand
TCTTCTTCTTCTTCTTCTTCTTCTTCTTCTTCTTCTTCTTCTTCTTCTTCTTCTTCGAGTTTCAATCTTAATTTCAGTCAAAACCAAGTCTAATCTTCACCAATACCCCTCAAAATTGAGATATAAACTCCAAACCTTATTCTCGATTATTTTGAACAACACCCAATCCAAACAAATAATGATTTTTGAAAACCCAAATTTGAATTCAAAGCTTTCAAGCTTTTCAATGGCTATCAATGGTGGAAAATATCTGGAAGAATATTTACTTCCATAATTGTAGCGCGCCTAAATAGGAATATCTGGAAGAATATGATTTGATCTGATTTACGCCAAATCTTTTTAGAATATTCTGTTCCTCAATTTTAGCTCGACAAATTAGGAAGATTAAGCTACTATTAATTAGTATTTAATGATTGGTATAATAACTGTAGAAAAAATGTGGACAGGACGGGCAAATTAGAAACTATGCACATTTTTGATAATAAGGTTTCATATGTGGTATAGGAAAGAAAAAATCTCAACAGATAATATGGTTCTTATCCATATTTGACCCGTTTTTAAAAAGTTCATTATCCAACCCATTTTTTAGTAAATAATATGGGTGGTTAACTGTTTTCTTTTAACCATTTTGCCACCCCTAATTAGGAGGCAGCACATGAGGGAGGTCAAAGACAATAACCTTAGCACCACGAATTGCAGCAGCAGCTATCCCAATATCACCTGTTCAAGAATACGAAGGGGTGGATCCCCTTTTTCTTGACGTTTGAATAAGTCGGAAAGGGGAGTCGATGTGACATTCATTTTGTCAAGAAGGGTGATCAATACTGGTGTTGGCAGACAGACCTTGAGTCGGTGTTGCTTGTAGAGGTAGATTCACGAATTTAATGGGTTCAAACTTAAACTGAACCCAACTCATCATACTGGTAAAACTATGAATTCAGGTCTAACATTTTGTTAAGATTTTAATAGGTTTTGTGGTTCATATGAATCCGTAAAATCTAGGCTACATGTATACGGTTGAATCATGTGTCCCCGATTTTGTAGGCTCGAGGGCTCGCATCAAGGAACAAACTCGATATGGGTTGGGTTCGAGCCCGAGGGCAGAATATAAGGCTCGAAAATCAAGGTACGCGACGAGCACTGAAGCCAAGTATGACCAACCCCGAGATGATGTCGTTATGGGTTTGTAAGAGAAAGAGCAAGATTCCCGCCACATCCCCAAGATCATGGCGTAACTTCCGGAATAGATTTGTACGAGTTAGTACGAATCCGTACTAGGCGGTTAGACAGCTGTCCCAATAAGATTCCTTACAATAAATAGAAATGTACCTTATTTTAGGGTTCCCCTACTATATAAAGGGGACCCCAATCATTTGAACGATCATCAATCATTGGCAATAGAATATATTCTCTTACTTTCTTGCTCATTACTCATCAGAATTGTCTCTTAACCTTATTGCTTTTACTTTACCGTTCTTACTGACCAACCTCGAGGCCATCATAGCTCGAGGTCAAGACCTGTTTAAGCACTAGTTTGATTCAACTTACTTCTTCAATTTATACGTTTGATTTCTTGGTTATTAATTAGTATTGAACTAGATCACGTATCTTTAAAACCATAAACAAGTTTAATTGTTATTCGTATTTCGAGGTAAACAGTTTGGCGCCCACCGTGGGGCTGAAGATAATAGTGATTATTTCAGTACTGATTCTGATAACACGCGTTATTTTTCACACTTGTTCTTGTCAAGAATTTTTGTTCTCGGGTTTAAACATGTCAGACTCACAAAACACACCCGTACACGGCGATGATGGTCTTGGGTTTCATGGGAAAAACAACAATGTAGTTGCTCCGGGAGCCGGTGTACCGCCGATTAACCATGGGGAAGTGCCAAATGTGGAACCAGTCGATGTTAGTTCACACATTGCTTTGAATGCGAATTTAGGCGCAGACCCCGGAGGAAGTGTACGTAGGGAAGTCCGATCTGGTGGCCAAGAGTTAGCCTCCAAGTAATATTCGAGATACTACAAGCTCAACAGGTTGCAATCGCTCAGCTTCAAAGTCAGCATAAAATTCCAAGTGTGGTCGAACCAGAAATCACTCGTCGTACTGAGCCGGTGCCTGAAAGATCAAACGGTAATGGCTCGGGGACTGACCCTACGATTATGAGGATGCTCGAGGAACTCACCAAAAGAATCGAGTTGGGGGAGAAAAAGATTGAGGATAATGACAAAAAGGTGGAGACGTATAACTCATGTGTTGATCAAATACCAGGAGCACCCCTGGTCTTGAAAGGTTTGGATGCCAAGAAATTCGTACAAAAGCCATTCCCTCCAAGTGCGGCTCCAAAGCCCATTCCCACCGGAGGCCTCCGGGACCCTGTCGAAACACGCCAAAAAGTTCCATAACATAACACGGACCAGCTCGAGATCTCAAATCACACCAAATAACATTGAACCACAAATCGAACCACAAATCGAACTTATGAATTTTTAAATCTTCCAACTTCTATAACTCGCGCCGAAACGTATCAAATCAACCAACGTCTAAATTTTGCTTCAAGTTCCAAATGACATAACAGAGCTAATCCAACTCTCGGAATCGCACTTCGACCCTGATATCATCAAAGTCAACTCTCGGTC
>NW_017686629.1:5479-6276 GCF_001879085.1 Nicotiana attenuata | reverse complement strand
CGACCTGATTTGCGACCGCAGATCAAAAATGCGGACCGCATAATGGACATTGAGATCGCAGATCTGACACAGGATCATATTTTTTCCAGCCTTTGGTAATTTGGTCATAACTTTGTGTAGGAATGTCCAAATGACGAACGGTTTGAAGCGTTGGAAACTAGAGTAGAAGACCTTTCCTTTGATAGGTTATCCACCACCTAAAAACTTATAGATATTTAAATATGCTCGTTCAAAGTATGGAGTAGTGCATGATCGTTGGGAATTTTAGCCTATTATGGGCTTTTCCAATTTTTCTTAGACTTAGGCCTTTCCTTGGACCTTAAATTACTTACCATAAGACTTATACACATATATACCAAATCCAATGGATGTACACCATGTTAATAGCACATAAAAATATTATAATGAGCCTACGCGACACCACGAAATCCTAAATTACTTAGATAAAATTTCCGGGGCCTTACATTCTCCCCCCTTAGGATCATTCGTCCTTGAATGAGGAGTAGATTCCGACATAAACGCTTAAATCTCCTTTCTTACCTACCTCAAGACCCTAATTTTGACTAACTCCTAAGTTTTTCAGAAATTTCGGCAGAGTCTCCTTTGTAACTAGGCCTATCCACCTGCCAGAGAATCACCAAAATGGCCTTAACAACACATCCACAACTAGACGGAGTACCACAATGTATATATCAACAATACTAATCTCAGTATTACAAGCACTACATTATCATAAGGATACAAGAACATGGACTGCACATTTTAGATCAAAACACCTATATGGTAACCTTTCAAAG
>NW_017686629.1:0-845 GCF_001879085.1 Nicotiana attenuata | reverse complement strand
ACAATTTGTTCATATTTTCATTTCAATAGTGATTTCGATCACTTTCCACCCTTATTACCTCGGCCACCCTTATTACCTCGGCCACCCTTATCACTACAACCCACACCTTATTACTTTGTGTTGCGGCGCGCAACCCGATCCCACCGAGAAATCACAACTCACAAGCAACACAAAAACAACAATAATTCACAAGGACAACAACAACAATACCACAACAATAACAATTTACATAAACAAGGATAACAACGACAAATGTCAAGGTCAACAACATCAAATCCCAATAACAATAGCGACAAATCTCAAGGAATAGCAGCACGATACACAAGGGATTTCTTTAACCTCAATGCCATTTCCTTCTTATTCAATAGCCCAATAGACAATTTAGATCACAACGGTAGTTTCCCACAACCAGCCACATATAATGTTACCACATTTGTTTTAATTGCATCGATTACAACTTCTTTCCATCATTTGTTACACAGCTCTTACCACACAAACACATTCACATACCCACATTTGGATTATTGCCATTCACTTGCACCACCATATCGGAAGACTTAACCAACAACGTTCAAGGCTCATTAATCATAAGAATTCACAAGTAGTTCACATAAGTAAACACATACTTCCATGTCGACATCCTCAAGCTTTTACATACTTTGCACATAACAAGATAGGCACATCAAATCACTTCGCACAATCACATATAACTTGGTGGTAGGGAAATCAACTAAGGCAATCAATTCACATATTTTCATACAAGGTACACATACCGTATGCTCGTCACAACAAGGGGATTCTACAAGAGTTAAAGTTAGCCAGACATACCTTTCTTAGAGCTTTCC
>NW_017686628.1:5593-6276 GCF_001879085.1 Nicotiana attenuata | reverse complement strand
ATAACTCACTTACTAACTTGAGCTACTCTCACATATATGACAAGTAGACGAGGGTGTACATCTATACTCAGCAATATCAGGAGAACTTCATATCCAATGAGAGTGTTCAACTACGTGTATGCTTGTGCAAGCATTTTAACATAGTTCCTACCAGCTAATAAGCATAAGGAAAAGAACGGACGACACGTAAGATGTTTTCTCACAACTTCCACGAGATAAAACTCATACAGGTAAGCATACCACCACACAATATCAAACAACAAGAATGCCCCTAGGCCATCACAATCATCACAATCAATCCCTGACATAGCCCACCTTGTCTCGCCACGTGTGCAAATAATAACATAATAAGTGCCCGCCTTGTTTCGCCACACGTGCATCATAATGTTCCCACCTTGTCTCGCCACATGCGCAACCCACATATAAGCATATATATATATATATATACACACACACACATACATACATACATACTCCCGCCTTGTCACGCCACATGTGCAATATGTCAATAGCAGCAATAGCACGACAGAAACCTCATGCCAACCCATAACAACTAACCGCACGGCAGAACCTCGTGCATCACAATACTAACAAATGACAATATATACAGGAACAAAGCAAGAGAATCAACTCAAGAGATTCCGTTCACCAAAAGACGGTACAACTAACGTGCAAGGAAATAA
>NW_017686628.1:0-1772 GCF_001879085.1 Nicotiana attenuata | reverse complement strand
TATACAACACTGTGTCTATCTCACATGATGGACCTTGGTTTCATGACTGAGTTTCATTTTGTCAATCTTCAAAACTTCATCTGAACTTGAGCCAATAAATTCCCCCTTTTTGATAATGACAAACTCTGTGCTTTTATTGATCAGAGACCCTGTGGAACTCAGCTTAATTATCACACTTTACTTGAACTTATCATTAAGGACCAGGTTTAATCAGGTTATAAATATCACTTTATTATCAGAATACAAAGTAAAGCACAATATCTCTTCCCCCTTTTGGCATCATCGAAAAGTTGCATATTATATGAATCCCAGATGTTAATTATTACTCATGGCCACTGGGGCAACTGCAAGTGAAAACATGATTCAGTTAATCAATAATCAACTTCACAAGAAATTTAGCTATTAAGATCAGAAGTTTCATAGAACAAGAGAAAACAAAGCACATTGTCATTGATTAGGAGGTGTTTCTACAAAACAGACCACAAAAAGAAAAACAAACATCCAACCATGAGAAAAAAAAATAATAGAGAAAAGTCCCGAATCTGGGTCACTGAGGGGTTTTCTAAACTGGTTCTAGGGCTTGGAGGAACTAGAGGGTTGGGATTGAAGAAGATTAAGCATTGTTTGGAGCATCCCTTTACTCCTTTCCTTTTCCTTTGCTAGCTCAGCTTTGAGGCCATTTCTTTCACTTTCTAGTTCAGCAATGCGAGCCTGGAGCCTAGCAATTTCTGCATCTTTTGTTTCACACTCTAGAACCAATGCCCTAACTTTGCTGATCACAGGAGTCTTCAAGGATGAACCAGGTTCAACTGGGGTTACACTTAGCAGATAGTCACAAGCCTGCAGAGTTTTGATTCCAAAGTGCTCTTTGCTGGAGGCCATCCCCCATTTTTTCTATGGCACATCTAACTTGGCCAAGACAGTTGTCAGTATAAACCCATAAGGTGTGGCATGGTCCTTGGAGCCATTGATGACTCTATCCAGCAGCTTGACAATGAAAGCAGGCCAGTTAATCTGCTTTCCTCTCACAAGACACTCCAGAAGGACCAGGTCCATATAATTTGCAGTGTGCCTTCTCTCCTGTCTGGGCAGCAAACACTTCTTCACAAACTCAAAAAGCACCTTGTGCTCAGGCTTCATCTCACTCTTTTGCACCAACCTAGCCTCAGGCACTTCTTCAGCAGACTTGGTATCACAGAAATTTCTGGTGATTTGGAGAGCAAAAGGGAGAGAATCTAGACAAGGCCACCTTTGCCTAGTATAGTCATCATAGCCCTTACAGGGTATGTCTAGAATTCTGCCCAATTTAGGTGCATCAAACAACCCCATTCACCACCGTGGCATTTTCCATAAACTCGATCAGCTCTTTCCTTGCCAGCCTGCCATCCAGTTGAAGAACCATGTCCTTCCACCCCTGTGCATTCAGGGCATCAACCAATCTTTTTATGCCTGGCTCCTCCAGGTCTTTCAGAATTCTTCCTTTCAATATCTTTCTCCTGCCAAAAGGGACAAATCTGTCCTGTTCTTTTTTAGATTCCTCTTCTTCTTCCTCTCCACTCCATGCTTCTTCTTCTTCAGGAACTTTCACTTGTTTTCCTTTGACTGCAGACCTGGTTCTTTTTGCCAGGGAGGGTACAGCAGATACAGATTCTGAAGACTTCTTGGTAGAAAGTCTTGGATCTCTTTGGTGTAGGAGTGGGAACCTCCTCAGTTGTACCTCTTTCCTGATGGACCAATTCCATCTCCTCCTCCTCTTCTTCTGCAGCCACAGA
>NW_017686627.1:0-6276 GCF_001879085.1 Nicotiana attenuata | reverse complement strand
CAGGACGATAACCCACCTGCTTTGTCTCAAACTAACATTTCTTTATATCCTTCTACCGTCATAAAACATCACACATTCACTTAATCATCCTGACTCTGAACCCATATCACGACATGAAATCTACTTCATTCTCCACTAAACAACATGGAAGCATCTTACAACATACTCATAACTCGGGGCTATACATCAAATCAAGATGGGAATCAAGCACGAAATAGTCCTTTCTACCCTCAAGCAGACCCTTCTCGTCATACTCAAATCATACGAACATATCTCGCAGTCACATTATACTCATCACAATTATTGATAGCGGGACTACACAGGTCGAAGTTAGGGTTGAAGGGGGAGCGATGACCATCACGATCCCGGTGAACCATGATCTTCTCAAGGATACCAAGGATGTGATTCATGCATTCGGTTCCTTTTGCTCTAACGACGTGCACAAGACTCTTGGCAAGCTGAATGCCAGCACCCTATCCAAAAGCATCATCGGCCTCGCTCATAGAGTAAGTTTCTTCCTTGCTCACCTTCTTTTTTTGTTTTGCCTTCGAATCTTCCTTTCTATTTACTTTCTTTGCTTGTGTTTGCAGACCGTTATCCTAGATCTCGAGAGCGTACGAAGAAAGAAAAGGAGAAAGGAGATCTATCAAAAGTTACGGATGAAATATAGGGATTCTGCGGGAAGTATAAGAATGTCGAGAGGCGGAGAAAGAAAAGGAGAAAGGAGATCTATCAAAATTTACGGACGAAATATAGGGATTCTGCGGGAAGTATAAGGATGTCGAAAGGCGGCTTCGCGAGGGGGGCGATGTGCCTGTCCTGAGGGAGGAGCTGAGAAAGAGAGACGAGGAGTTGCTCGTGTCTGTGGAGCAATTCAGCTCTCTTGAAGGGGCGCTGAAGAGAAAGGAGGATGAGTTCGAGCTGAGAAAGCGCGTGGAGGCCCAATGCCGAGACTTTCAGAGCCAGGTTGATACACTATAGAGTCAGTTAGATTGCCAGTTCAAAATGGACCCGCTCAGGGGAGGGGTCGCTGAAAAGCATCAGTTTCTCGAGGAGGCGGAGTCCTCCCGAAGGGAGACTCGAGAAAGGGCCGCTCTTTTAGAGTTGGAGAACAAAACCCTTAGTGTTGACGGGGACAATGTCTAGTCGATGGCTAGAGCTAGGGAGGCCAGGCTCGAGGAAAGGATTGGCGAGTTGGAGAAAGAGAACTCCGAGCTGCTCAAACGAGTTTTCGCTGTTGAGGAGAAAGACCGATTGCTCGANGTGACAATCACTAGATGTTCTGCCTCTACTTTTGTTTTAACTTCTTGTACTGTACTTTTTGTTGCGTCTTTGAACGCCTTTGTAAAGACTATCTATCAATCAAAGTTGTTTTTTTCTTTACACGTACCTTTCTTATCTATGTATGTTTTGTTTCTGTACTTGTGTTTTTTGCTTCTACACCTTCTCCCTTCGTTGTTATCCTTCAAGTTGCGATAGTCATGGGGTTGAGTGGCGATGGGCCGTATCGGTCTTTGTTTGAATCAGTTGAACGTGTTTCTGAGTTGGGTCGTGGCTGAAGGCCTATAAGTTTTGTTCGAGCTGGTCGAACACGCCATTTAGTTAAGTCGAGGCCGAGGGCTGGTAGGTGTTGTTCGAGGTGGTCGAACGCACCATTTTGTTAAGTCAAGGCCCGAGGCCGGTAGGTATTGTTCGAGCTGGTCGAACGTATAAGACGAGGCCAAGGGCCGATAGGTGTTATTCGAGCTGGTCAAACGTACCACTTCGTTAAGTCGTGGCCAAGGGCCGATAGGTTTTGTTCGAGCTGATCGAACGTACCATTTTGTTAAGTCATAGAGAGGGGCCAATATGTATTTGTTCGAGCTGGTCGATAATACCTTGTAGTTGAATCGAGGCCGAGGGCCGATACGAGTTGTTCGAGCTGGTCGAATGCACCTTTCAGTTAGGTCAAGGACGAGGGCCGGGAGTTGTTTGATCTGGTCGAACGCACCTTTCAGTTAGGTCGAGGCTAAGGGACGATAGAAGTTGTTCGAGCTGGTTGAACATTCATTTGCGTTAGGTCGAGGCCAAGGGCCGATAGGAGTTGTTCGAGTTGGTCGTTTCATTTAAGTTATAGCCAAGGGCCGATAGAGTTGTTCGAGTTAGTAGAACGCACCTTTTAGTTTAAGTTGTGGCCAAGGGCCGATAGGAGTTACTCGAGCTGGTCGAACGCACCTTTTCGTTTAAGTTGTGGCCAAGGGCCGTGTAGACATGTAAAAATTATTGACTTTAGTCCATACAAAATTTGGATCAAATTTTAAATTTTTTTGGGCCGAATAATTAATCTGGACTTTACAAATTAAATATGTCCATTTTTATATTCAAGCCCAAGGTTCATTTCATCTTAAGGCCCAGACTCATGCCATGTGTCAAGTGACATGGCACATCCATTCAAACACAAAGCCAACAAGATGACGCCAAGTATTAAATGATATGGCAATCCCATTCCAAAACAGTGACCAATCAAGAGTCGCCAAGTGTCTAAAATGACACGTCTTGGCCAATCATAAGCTAGCTTATCACATAGCCTATGTTATAAGTTTGATGACTCACATTAGCTTATCACCAATTCTGCCCTTCATCTCTCCTTCTTCAAATTTGAAAACTACAAACTTTAGATCTACTGCTGTAATGGCCTTCCACAAGTGTGATGATGTTTCATGCAAAGATGCTACTGCTGCCGCATCCGCGGAGCTCAGTCATATTGGCCCAATAACTCAGAGCAAGTTCAAGGCTAGTGGCTTGGAAGGATCCGAATACTTTACATCCTTGGAGATGGCAAAAAAGAGCAGATCTTAAATGACGTCCGCAACCGCAATTTCTGGGGGCAACACCACATTCTCGCTATTTTGACGAACTTTCTCAATCAGCCTCCAACCTTGGTGAATTTGACGATTTGGTGGATTCTCTAGTTTCAACAAAATTTAACGCCTTAATGACTGACGCAACTAACATGGATGAAAAGTTTGCCATGATGGAACAAACTATAGAAGACTTGATGAAATCCGTTAAAGACAAAGACCTTCAAATCGCTCAACTCATGAACAAATTGGAGGACTATGCATCCGGAGAGTCGAGCCACGTCCCCCCTCGTTCACCTGGCTCCACCTCTCAAAAAAAAGCTATTGAGGAATCACTTTCCGAGTTCAACATTCAAAAGGAAAATCAATCCACTTATGTTGCGGCATTATCTGTCCAACAATTGTAAGACATGATAACAAACACCATTAAAGCTCAATATGGCGGACCATCACAAAGTTCGTTGTACTACTCTAAGCCTTATACTAAGAGGATTGATTGTCTAACCATGCCAACCAATTATCAACCAACAAGACTACATCAATTTGATGGAAAGGGAAACCTAAGGCAATATATTGCTCACGGTTTTGAGACTTGTAGCAATGCTGGGATGCATGGTGACCTTTTCATAAAACAATTTGTTCGTTCTCTGAAGGGGAACACATTTGACTGGTATATTGACCTGGAGCCCGAGTCCATTGATAGCTGGAGCAACTTGAGAAGGAATTCCTCAATCATTTTTACAGTACTCGAAGAATTGTAAGCATGATAGAGTTGACAGGCACCAAGAAAAGGAAGGACGAGCACGTGGTGGATTACATCAATCGTTGGAGGGCGTTAAGTTTAGACTGCAAGGATCGCCTTTCAGAAATATCTGCTGTGAAGATGTGCATTCAAGGGATGCACTGGGGCCTTTTGTACATCATACAAGGGATCAAACTGTGAACTTTTGAAGAACTTGCAACGCCAGCTCACTACATGGAGTTAAGCATCACAAGCCATGGAAAGGCATCACCATTTGCTATCAGAAGGAGTTCAAGAAAAATGTTGCATCAAAGAACCAAACCAAAGAATATATGACGGTGAAAGTAACTTATGTGAAAGTCACGACTAAGCAAAAGGTGAAGGAGGATAAGACCCTGAGTCAATATCCCAAAGAGGAGAAACATCATCCAACCTTGAAGGAATTGGAGGCGAAGGTTTATCCGTTTCCAGATTCAGCGTACCCACGATCCGTGATGAATTGCTGGCCAAGAAAGTCATCGATCTCCTTGAATAAAAAAGTCCTGAGGAAATTGGTAAAGATGGCGTTCATCGCATCATTAGCCACCCTAAAGAGAAATGCTTCGTCCTAAAGGAGAAAATCATGGCTCTTGTAAGTGAGGGGAAAATTAACATAGATATGGATGAAATAGCAGAAGCAAACCATGAAAGTGTAGCGCCCAAGGAAAAGAAGCGTTCAAGGTTGCAGAACATGTCAAGCAATGCCTTCTTACAATTTTGATGTTTCGAGCCTGTTGAAGTTAAGCTTCCAAGGAAAACTCCTGAAGTTTCACTCGAGCTAGACAATAACTCCAAAGACAATGACGATGAGGGTTGGACTCTAGTCACTTGCAGAACAGCAGAAGCAAACCATGCAAGTGTATCGCCCAAGGAAAAGAAGCGTTCAAGGTTTCAAAACATGTCAAGCAATGCCTTCTTACAATTTGGAAGTTTCGAGCCTGTTGAAGTTAAGCTTCCAAGGAAAACTCCTGAAGTTTCACTCGAGCTAGAAAATCACTCCAAAGACAATGACGATGAGGGTTGGACTCTAGTCACTTGCAAGAAGCAAAAACATCAGGCGTTTTTGAGCCTACGAATTCCTAAGCCAAGAGCGATGATAAGCAATGTGGATAAGCTACAACCACCAAGAATTATCAAATCTTCTATTAGAAGGAAGATTAACGGTGCCTTATTGCCGAGTTCCGAAAGCCCATCACATTGCATGAACTCTTTCCTGGAAAATTCCTTCATGGAGGTTACGTTGGTGCAACTCGTGTAGTTTCTAGTATTGATGAAACAAAGGAAAGCAACGATGAGCTTTCTCCAATGAAAACACAAGAACATCATGATAACGGGAAAGTTGTCACATGTTGTGCAACAATTTCCTTCATAGATGATGACTTGCTGCTGGGGTTTAAGCAACATAACAAACCTTTGTTCATTCTAGGGGCCATTCGGGAATAACATCTCAATCGCATACTTGTTGAGGATGGTTCGGCTGTCAACATCATGCCAAAGATGGTGCTAAAAAAGCTTGGGATCTCTATTGACGAGCTATCCAAAAGCAACCTAACAATCCAAGGTTTTAACCAAGGAGGAGAACGAGCCATATGTATGATCTGCGTGAGATTATCCACTGGTGAGATGAAGTCAAACACCCTGTTTCACGTCATAGATTCTAAAACATCTTATAACTTGTTGCTAGGACATCCTTGGATTCATGAGAATGGGGTGGTATCATATACTTTGCATCAATATCTGAAGTACAGAAGGGATGGAGAGATAGTCAAAATTGATGCAGACATCAAGCCTTTGACTGAGATGGAGTCATACTTTGCAGATGCCAAATTCTACCTAGATTCTTGTGAACTGAGTGTGGAGAAAACATCATCTGTCGACAAAGCTGATGTCGATTCACAAGAAGAAAATGAGGCTCAATGGACTGCCACCAAGCTGTCTAAGAAGAGCACTGAAGAAGTCTACATTAAGCTATCATCATCTGAAGGTGACATATAAACAAAGACTGATTAGGAGCATCTATTTTTTCGCTATGTTCCGCGTGAGCGTCGAAAGAAAGGACAACCTCTGTTAGAAGAATGTACTGCAAAGAAGAAAATGAGTCACATAGAGATACAAGATTTGAAGGAGCATATGACCGTCCTAGTCGCACAAATACCAAACGTGACTTGTCAGTCTGCTAAAGGCAATCTCTAAGATGGTAAAATAAATGGGCACTTTGATCCTAAGGCCTTCATACTACTTGAAAATTCTGGTTACAACTTCTCCAATCCATCAAGACTAGGAGAACTCATAGACGAAGTCACTGGTGAAAAGATATATGGGCTCAATGAGTCCCAAATAAAGTTGAGAAAGCAAGGGCACTACGTCGCCACTCCAAAGTTTGGGTTGGGATTCAGTTGGCAGAGCCTCTTCGAATTTCATCTAAGAGAAACAAAGAGATAGCTTCATCACGACACACCTCGGTAGAGGAGATGAAGGAAGTTAAGGGCATTAGAATGACTGTGTAGATAGGCTCCGCCACCTCAACATAATGCAACAGTTATGGAGAAGGCACGGAGAGAGAGAAGCAAGGGTTTGGGAAGAAAAGCAAGGGAAGAAGGGGTAAAAATGTCTTTTCATATTAATTTAATAGGGCAGTGGCTATTTTTGCTCAAC
>NW_017686626.1:0-6276 GCF_001879085.1 Nicotiana attenuata | reverse complement strand
GTCCATACATGACAAGTATTTATAAAACTCCGACTCCATTTCGACCCCTACAAATCCTACAACCAAACTCTACCAAAATCTCAACGCCCTAACCCTTATTTCACCCTAATCTCACAATTACATGATTAAACAACGGGGAGTCATCACATATACAAGTATTAGAGCTCAAGCCACTTACCTTACTGATAAACCCTTGAATTACTCCTCAAAATCGCTCTCAAAAGCTCAAAAGGCGACTAAAAATTATGAAAAATGAACCAAAATTCGCGAAGTCCACAATTTATACCTTTTGCCTAGAGGTACCGCATTTGCGGTCAAAATGTCGCTTCTGCGATGCCGCACCTGCGAAAAATCCATTGCAGGTGCGGTTCCCACTTATGCCCTCAAAACCCGCTTCTGTGATCACAACACCGCACCTACGGTCTCGCAGGTGCGCTCCACTATCCGCACCTGCGGCTCCTGCCTCAGCTCTCCAGAATTCCGCATCTGCGATCATCGCACCTGCGGTTCCCACTCCGCAGGTGCGGAAACATCAGAAGCAGCAGCTTTAGCTGCCTTATTCCACTTTCCAACTCTCCGTTAACCACCCGAATTCATCCCGGGGCCCTCGGGACCTCAACCAAAAATACCAACAAGTCACATATCAACATACGAACTTAGTCAAACCTTCGGAACACTCAAAACAACATCAAAACGCCCTCGGATTCAAGCCTAAGGACTTCTAAAGTTTAAAATTCCGCAAACGATGCCGAAACCTATCAAACCTCGTCCGAATGACTCAAATTTTGCACACACGTCACAAATGATACCACGAATCTACTCCAACTTCCGAAATTCCATTCCGACCCTGATATCTTCCACTGCCGACCAAATTTGCCAAATTTCCAACTTTTGCCAATTCATGCCTAATTCTACCACAGACCTTCAAATCACATTTCGGACGCGCTCCTAAGTCCAAAATCACCCAATGGAGATAACGAAACCATCAAAAATGCAATCCGAGGTCAAATACTAAAAACTCAAAACTTGGTCAAACCTTTCAACTTTAAAGCTTCAAGCTGAGAATCATTCTTCCGAATTTATTATGATTAATCTGAAAACCAAAACCGACGATTTATGTAAGTCATAATACATTATACGGGCTAGACATGCCCGAGAACTGGCGAGCAAAGTACAAATGCTCAAAACGACCAATCGGGTTGTTACAATGTCTTACATCCAATTTATTTAAGTTACCTCTTACTAATATAAATGATAATACTACTATATGAAGCTAAAAGTTTCATCATTTAAGTATATTATACTATAAATAACAAGTATGAAAAAATGGCAACACTATATTTTTTTTGTATATGTGTGTGTGTGTGTGTGTGTATACTAATAAAAAAGTATAAGGTCTCTTATTAAATTTCGAATTAGGCCACAAACTTTATGGAGCCGCCATTGATCTGAAACGACACTTAGGTTAAAAACTCCAGCTGCTGGACCAGTGGTGATCAAAGGCGGCTCTAGGGTAGCAAGTGAATCTTTTGTCAAGGACGGATGGTGATTAGAGGAATATATGCTATTTATATTTATACGATTATTTGATAAAATATTTTAAATTTTAATATTTGTTTTAATTTTGGTAGAAGCAGGATTAAATGAGTTAAATAAGATAAACTTTTTCTCTTATTAAAATAAATAATATAATATATTTACCTTCTTATCAATTTTATTAGTATATGTGTTGCACGTTAATAATGGCATGTGATAATTTAAACATTTATTTATATGAAGGAAAAATAAAATTTAGTTGATGAGAGAAATTTTATATTTAATAATACAACAATCATCTAAATGCCGAAAATATTATTACATTAGCATAATAAATGGATTTAAAATAAAAGAACTTACACAAATGACCAATGTTGTCATGTTAGTTAGATAATTATGTATTATAGTTTACAAGTATTTAATGTGATGGTGTCTTAAGTAACACTTCTTTGTGGAAATTTTTTTGTGTGTATATTTCTTCCTAATGCTATGGTTGCTCTGCCTTAACCAGAACTCTAGTTGTCGATCTTGTATATCTCTCTTGAGGGCAATATACAGTTGTTCGCGCAAGAAAATATATTGTTATATATATATAGTCCAATATTTAGGATATTTGTCCTTGTACTTTATTTATTATATTTGTAAAACATAAACATACCAAAATTATTTTCACATAAATTTAAAAGGATATACCTTAGTTTCGGAAGACGAAAGTTGAATTTAGGGATAAGAATATACTTAGAAGCACATTGATCAGTATTCTAATGTTTGCATGTATGACACTATTGTCAAAACTCTATATACTATCTATGTGCTATTACATAAGCTATACGGTGTATCTAAGTTTTTCAGCAGCATGATGTGCATATTTTTCTTCAAAGTTAACCTATATACAATAGAAGATCAATTTTAACTTGGTCTATTATATATACGGTGACACTAACATACGTAAGAAATAATAAACTTGATAACAAACATGTGTAGTAGAAGGCCATTTGGTATTAAAGTATTTAAGTATTCTTCTTGACAATAATTATTGGTATCATTTTCTGCTGAGTCAAAATATGAAAAATATTTTTGCAATCAACCTTTTATTTAGTTGATCAATATATTCATTTTGCTATCTAAGATATCTTTTAATTCTATCGTGTGATTTGCACAAATTGCGTTTTAATCTAATGATAGAAATATTTCTCTTATTAAATGCACTATCATTACCATTAGGATTGATAACCAAGTGTTCAGAAAGAATCAAATCATCATTTATAAATAAAAAAGATCATCTTATATTGGATGCTCTTCTTCGTTCCAACACAAAGCAAGAAGACACTAAATACTGGATCTGTTCTTACTTTATATTTCTTATCAGTTGAATCTTTTTCATTTGAGGCCAGAAGTATAACTTTGTCACGACCCAATCTCCCCTCCGTTGGGTATCGTGATGGCACATAGTCTTAAGGACTAGGTAAGCCTAACATTTACGGAAAAATAACACAACAATAATTTACCCTTCTAATAATTTCTGAGATGAATTCTTTATACAATAAACATATTCCCAAAACCCGGTAATACAAGTCATAAGCTCTACAGTATTTTTTTATAATTTCTAAATACAACTGTTTAGAAATAAATAAAATAGTGTATGAACAAAATGGGATGGTGACTCCGAAACCCGCGAACTTTGGAGCAGGTTTTACCTTGAGTCTCCACAACAGCAATACGCATTGCTAACTAATGATCAACCGGCTATGCAATACTTGGAATCTGCACAAAAATGCACAGAAGTGTAGTATGAGCACACCACAGCGGTGCCCAGTAAGTATCAAAACTAACCTCGGTGAAGTAGTGACGAGGACTAGTCAAGACACCCACTGGTCTAAAAACTGAATAAGTATAAATAAAAGATAACGGAATATGATATTTACATAAGGGCTTCACAATATGGCTAACAACACAGTAAATTTAACAAGGAAAAGAATAACAAGTATCATCGGGAAAATCGTAAAGATAACACGATAGAATAAATGCAACACAAACTAAATCCGGAAATAACATATACAACAAGGACAAGTAATGACTCAACAAATTCAACTACTTCTACCTCAAGTTCTTAGTCGGCTCCACGAGGTGCCGAACCTCGGACAAATCACAACTCACAGGTCTCAATATCTGAACCCTAACATTTGCATCTTATGCTCTCATTTCGGTTAATAACTGCACGGACGACTCTCATGCCAATTGGAGTCATTCCCACATATAAGGCAAGTTCAACAAGGGTATCTATACTCAACAATAACAAGGAAAAACCCTTAATCCGATAAGAGTGCTTAGCTACGTGTACGCTTGTGCAGGTGTCCTAACATAATTCAACCGGCTAATAGGCATAAGGAAAAGGATGGGCAACACGTACAATGTTTTTCTCACAAATTTTCACAAGAATAAGCTCACACGGTAAGTGTACCATTACATAACATCAACAACAAGGAATGCCCCCAAGCCAACACAAGTATCACAAACAACCCCTGAAACAGCCCACCTTGTCCCGTCACGTGTGCACTAGTAAAGTGAATGCCCGTCTTGTCTCGCCACACGCGCACAATAATGTTCCCACCTTGTCTTGCTACATGCGCAACCCACATATACATATCCCGCCTTGTCACACCGCATGTGCATTATCAGAAGAAAACATGGCATGGCAGAAACCTAGTGAAAATCCCCATATCAACAACCGCACGACAGAAACCTCGTGCATTGCAATAACCACAACAAGTACAACAACAACAATGATAATAATACAAGATACGGTAAATACATCAACTCAAGAACCTTCGATCACATAAAGGCACGACTAGTTCACAAGGAATAAGTACAATAAAGAATGCTAGGCATAATAAGAATAGTTCAACAAGGAAAAAAATAACATGTAGCAGTCGCACCCAAATGCACAGTTCAACAACAAGAAACTAACACAAATCCGATAAATCTATGTAAGGGCAAGTCCACTAAGGTATAGGATAGCTAAACTTCTTTTAAGGTTGAGCAGCTATGAGGATATTCAACAATTTCACTTAAGAACAAGCAGTGGAAAAATAACCATAACCTCAATTAAGATCAAACAATTATACGGTGAGATGATGATAATTACAAATAGAGATAAGCAGTTATGAAGATATAACATGACAGTAACAGGGATAAAATCTTTAGTTAAGTCAATTAGGAGTCAAATAGGCAACAAGAGTAATTCCAAAAGCAAGAAGTTCGAATTTAAGCAGGTAAAGGTGAAACTAGTAATTAGAAACTCAGTCATATCAAGAACAAATTCATACTCGGTAAATATAAGGACCTAAATCACTAAAAGGCCAACTTTCTACAAATAAATTCGAGCACGCACCCGTCACCTCACGTACATGGACTACAATCAACATAGAAGACTCAAATCCTAAAGGGTAGCTCCCCCACACAAGGTTAGACAAGATACTTACCTCAAAGACGATAACCCGGTACTCTAAAAATGAACTTCACGGATGAAAAGACCTCCAGACGGCTCAAATATAACCAAAAAACTTCAAAGCACAAACAAAACTCATAAGAAACTATTCTGGATCATAAAGTCTCAATCTTTGACAAAGTCCAAAAATCGGTCCAAAGTCGACCCCCGTGCCCGCACTTCGGAACCCGACAAATTTTATAAAATTCGATTACCCATTCCAATATGAGTTTAACCATACAAAAATTATCAAATTCCGATATCATTTCGTCCCTCAAATCATAAATTTTTATTTTAGAAATTTTCTTCAAAAACCAACATTTTCCTCAATTCAAAATACAAATTAAATGATAAAAGCAAAGATAAAATTATGGAATATATTTAATTATAGGTGAAGAACACCTACCCAATCAATTTTCTTGAAAACCTCACAAAGAATCGCTCAAAACCGAGCTCTACAACTCAAAATATGATGAAAATGGTCTAATCTCGATTTGAGAATATATTTTGCCTGCCTAGGTATTTNTATGCGAACACGGAACAGAAGACGCAAATACGAAGAGGGAAAAGTGCAGAGCTACGCGATCGCGTGGATTGTTACGCGAATGCGAAGAAGGAAATTGGGGCGATCAACAGAGACACTTCGCGAACACGAAAGGAGCTTCGCGATCGCGAAAGAGGACATCAGACACCAAAACCAGTAGCTCAAAAATAAGGGAAAATGACCCGTAGCCCACCCGAAACACACCCGAATCCCCCGTCTAAACACATAAACAAGTTCTATAACCTAACACGGACTCTCTCCGGGTCTCAAATCATATCGAACAATGCCGAAAATGCAAATATTTTATAATTGCAATTAGTATTTCCGCGTACAAGATTTGAATATATCTCAAGCCAACAATTTACAAAAATAAAAAGTATTAGAAGTTCTCTGTATTTTCAACTGATATAAAAATCGCTTCGACTCACATACCGGGCAAGTTCTAGACTCAATCACAATAACATGGACTACCCCAAATCTCACTTCACACATGGCACATGACTCACTAAGGATGGTCTCATTCCGATTCTCAAACAATGCAAGTATTCATAGAGCCACAAGATATTAAGCATTAAGCACAAAGTGAACAATAGTCAAGTAAAAGAGATATAGCCATCACAAGGCATGCTATCCAATTTCATCAAGGCATCATGAACAATTTCAAACACATAGGGAAGATACTACACATGCCAAAAGCATAAATATGCTA
>NW_017686625.1:5553-6276 GCF_001879085.1 Nicotiana attenuata | reverse complement strand
AAGCACGGAACGAATAAGAAAAAAGGTGATGACCCTTTGGGTCGTCACATTCTCCACCTCTAAAACAACTGTTCGTCCTCGAACGGACAAAAGAAGAAGTACCTGAGTCGGGGTAAAGGTGGGGATAACGGCTCCGCATATCGGACTCGGCCTCCCAGGTCGATGCCTCAGGAGGCTGACCTCTCCACTGAACACGAACAGAAGGAAAACTCTTGGATGTCAACTGACGAACCTGCCGGTCCAGAATAGCTACCGGCTCCTCCTCGTAGGATAAGTCCTTGTCCAACTGGACAGTGCTGAAATCTAACACGTGGGCTGGATCTCCGTGATACCTCCGAAGCATGGATACATGAAAAACTGGATGCACGGCTGATAAGCTAGGAGGCAATGCAAGTCTATAAGCCACCTCTCCCACTCGATCAAGAATCTCAAACGGACCAATGAACCTAGGGCTAAGCTTGCCCTTCTTCCCAAATCTCATCACGCCCTTCATAGGCGACACCCGGAGCAATACTCGTTCACCAACCATGAAAGCTACATCTCGAACCTTACGATCTGCATAGCTCTTTTGCCTGGACTGAGCTGAACGAAGCCTATCCTGAATGATCTTGACCTTGTCCAAGGCCTCCTGAACCAAATCCGTACCTATCAACCGAGCCTCTCCCGGCTCGAACCATCCAATCGGAGACCGACACCGCCTACCATATAAAGCCTCATAAGGAG
>NW_017686625.1:0-3495 GCF_001879085.1 Nicotiana attenuata | reverse complement strand
TGGGGCATTGGTCAACCCAAATGACATGACCAAGAACTCATAATGCCCATACCGAGTACGGAAAGCTGTCTTAGGGACATCGGATGCCCTAATCCTCAACTGATGGTAGCCAAATCGCAAGTCAATCTTGGAGAATACCCCGACACCCTGAAGCTGGTCGAACAAATCATCAATCCTCGGCAGTGGATACTTATTCTTAATTGTTACCTTGTTCAATTGCCGGTAATCTATGCACATCCTCATCGATCCGTCCTTCTTCTTGACAAATAACACCGGCGCACCCCAAGGCGAAACACTGGGTCTAATGAAACCCTGCTCAAGCAAATCCTGCAACTGATCCTTTAACTCTTTCAACTCTGGCGGGGCCATGCGATACGAGGGGATAGAAATGGGCTGAGTGCCCGGAGCCAGATCAATACAAAGGTCGATATCCCTGTCGGGCGGCATACCCGGTAAAACTAAGGTCAAGGTCTTGGTATGGCAATCCAAGATAGCATGATACGGGGACAACCAATCCATACCCAATATAACGCCGAAATCCACCATGTATAAAAGCAACAAATCAACACGGGTCTCAAGACCCCCAATCTCCATAGCACAAGAGCGCTGAACTCGATCAAACACAATAGAACCACCCATCGGTGTAGATACATAAACAGGAATACTCAAAGCATCACTAGGCTCAACCAGGTACGGTACAAAGTAAGATGACACATACGAATACGTAGACCCTGAATCAAATAGCACTGGCGCATCTCTATCACAAACCAGAATAGTACCTGTAGTGATTGCATCTGATGACTCAGCCTCTGGCCTGGCTGGAAGAGCATAACACCGGGGTTGGGCCCCACCTCCCTGAACTGTATCCCTAGGTCGATTTGCTGCTAGCTGACCTCCACCCCTGGCGGTCTGAGCTCCACCTCTATGACCTCTACCTCCACCTCTATGACCTCTACCTCCACCTCTGGCTGGCTGGGCGGGATATGGAACACCTGGTGCCTGAACCATGGCACGAGAACCCTGATGCTGAGAACTACCCGGTGCTTGAGGGCAAAATCTGGCAATGTGACCTGGATCACCACAAGTGTAGCAAGACCTCGGCTGTTGCGGCTGAGCACCCCTCAACCTCGGGCAAGCCCTCTTGATGTGACCATACCCACCACACTCATAACATCCACGCGGATGCTGTAGTTGAGGAAACTGAGACTGGCCCTGGCGGCCTGAATGACCACCTCGGAAACTCTGAAGCGGCGGTGCACTGATGGGGGCTGGTGGTGCACTGTAAGGCTGCTGATCAGAATAATGCGGCTGAGAACCACGACCACCTGAAGTACCATGAGATACCTGGGGAGCTGACTCAAAGGGCCTAGGAGGACGGCTCTACCATAAGAACCTCCACCTCCAGACGAGGTACCACTGAATCTGCTTGAGTGACGGGGCCTCTTATCCGTCCCATGACCACCTCCCTGAAAAGTGATCTCACTCCCGTCCTGAGCCACTATACCCGGCTGACCTGCCACCGCTGGCTAAACTACTGGAAGCAAGCCCGCTCGGACAACACTTTCTATGAGGCCTACCAACCGGACCAAAGCATCCTGAAGAACTGGGGTAGCAATAAACCCCTCTCGGACCTGAGCTGGGCCCACCGGAACTGCTGGGGCTGGAACCTCCTCCTCAAACTCAACCTGAGGCTCCGCCTCCGGGGCTACTACTCGGGGCTCGAACTGCTGAGCGGTAGATGAGGAAGCGTGTGTTCTCGCCATCTGCGGAAGGACAAAGTAGAAATTCAATCGGTATTTAAGAAACAGAACCGCACGACAAGAGAGAACATATGTGAAACTTTTCCTAACTCTGTAGCCTCTGGGGATAAATAAAGACGTCTCTGTACTGATCCCTCAGACTCTACCAAGTTTGTCCGAGAGTTGTGAGACCTATCTAACCTAGTGCTCTGATACCAACTTGTCACGACCCGGATTTCCCACCCTTGGGAGTCGTGATGGCACCTACTAATAGGAGCTAGGCAAGCCAAACATAATTACCTTTCATTTAAACACATGTTCCTTTTTATAAATAACAACATTAGAATAAAAGCAACAAAATTAAATTCATAAGCGGAAGTCTCAAATTTAGATAGCTGAATAAAACACGGAATCCCAACATTTATCTCTACCCAAGAACTGGAGAAACATACTCACGAACATCTAAGAAGTACTAAATACAAAGTTTGAAAGAAACATAAATCTGTTTATCTCGAATACAATGAGATGACAGTCTATTTAAGGATAGAGGAGACGCCGGGCCTGCGGACGCCTGCAAGGCTACCTCGGTGTCTCGATGGACTGAAAGCCTGCTCCCGTGCTAGTGGTGCTGCTGCTGCTCGAAACCTGGACCTGTGCAAATAGCACAGAGTGTAGCATCAGCACAACCGACCCCATGTGCTGGCAAGTGTCTAGCCTAACCCCGGCGACGTAGTGACGAGGCTAGACCAGACTACCACGTAAACCTGTGCAATTCAAATATATACATGCCGCAGAAAGAAATACAGGAAGTAAACAGTCATTAAAGGAAGTGGGAAACATGCGGTGGGGAGACAACAGTTACAACGGAAATCTCAATATAAAGATAGAAACAGCCAAGAGAATCTACAGCTAACAACGAAACAAATATCCTAAATAAACACACTTGAATCGGCAATTGTTGCGGCGCGCAACCCGATCCCAATATATATCATTACTGTTGCGGCGTGCAACCCGATCCACAATGTCAATGTTGCGGCATGCAACCCGGTCCGTATCATTTAGCATTGTTGCGGCGTGCAACCCGACCCTCAAATGTCACTGTTGCGGCGTGCAACCCGACCCTCAAATGTCACTATCGCGGCGTGCAACCCAATCCATATCATTTAGCATTGTTGCGGCGTGCAACCCGATCCACATTTATCATTGTTGCGGCGTGCAACCCGATCCATATATATATATAAATATATCACTCTACCTCACCCAAACAACAGTCACAAATAAGTGTAAGGGAGTAAATAAACAAAATGAAAATCCCGGCAAGGGAGAAAAACCAACATAATCAACAAAACGTCCCGGCAAGGGAATAACCAATAACTCCTTCTCTTTCTTTCATTTCTTACCTTATGGTTCACTTTTAACACTTGAGCCAAGCTCCAAGGAGTTACTTATCTCATATACCTTCACAATCTACATTTCTCAACCGAGCCAATGCTCCACGAAGTACCAAGATCACAATTTCTATCACAAAGCCTTTACCACATATAGGAATCATCAATTAAACATGGAAGGCATAACAACAACCAACTATCCGCAAATAAGGACTCACGGTCATGCTAGACACCAATGTATCGATACTCGTCACCATGCCTATACATCGTACTCGATCAATTAGCAAATAGCAAACAAGACTCAACTCCTATTCCCTCAAGCTAGGGTCAAACCAAACACTTACCTCGACTTCCACGGGCAAATCAAT
>NW_017686624.1:4369-6276 GCF_001879085.1 Nicotiana attenuata | reverse complement strand
ACTATTAATGTTTTTCCTAGACTGTGATAGTCTTAGTTGTATTCAAACTAGCCTTAGTAGATGCTCGTGACTTGTGACACCCCGACTCGTCGGGCCTCGGTGTTCGTTTTCTTGCACTTGTTATTTTAGTACTTATGCTGTGAGTTTATTAATTAGTAGCTTAAAACATACTTATCATGAAATGTCAATTTGCTTTGGGATTGTGTCGGCTGACCTAGTTCCATGATAGGCGCCATCACGACCGGGTTGGTTTTGGAGTCGTGACAATTTCATTTTGTTGATTGTTAGTATTTAATCTTACTGCGATATTTCGTACTGTTTTACTTTATTATATATATAAACCAATAGGGCCCGAACCTAATATCGTCACTATTCGACCGCGGTTAGGCTTGACACTTACCCGTGTACCGCTGTGGTGTAATCATGCCCTTTCCTGCTCATGTTTTTTGTGTGCAGATCAAGGTTCATCGTACCAGCCTCATCACTCGCTGCACTCGCTGCTGCCTGTTGGAGACTTCAAGGTACATCTGCCCGCGCCTGCAGATCGTCGGAGTCCCCCTCTATCCTCTTATGTTCATTTCTCTTTCTTTCTGTAGAGATGATTTATAGAACAATTAGAACATCTTAGTACCTTGTGATCCTCGAGTTTCCGGATTTTGGTAATTGTTCGGTACTTTTTCTGAGGTGTTGACTATATATGCCGAGTGGCGTTTAGTTGCTTAATGGATAGTTGTGTTGCCAATAGTTAATATTCATGCTTTTGTTTTTTATTTCTGCAATGTGTTAGGCTTACCTAGTCGTAGAGACTAAGTGCCGTCACGACAGTTCAAGGAGGGAGGAATTGGATCGTGACAACATCTGCCAGAGATTTACTTTGAACATAATGGATGTTATTAAGTACAAAGATTCACTATAGGTGAACTATACTAATTGCTACGGTTCGTTCCATATCAATGAAATAACAATCTATTTAAATTAACACGTACTTGCTTGAATAAGCTTACTGGTGAAGTTATAATCAATGAAAGCTTCTACAGTGATACGGTATGATTGTACTTTGCCTATTTGGAGTTATTTAAAATTATGATTTCAATGTTAGTATCTATATAGACTTAAATAAAATCAGATTTCATCTCAGATGAAGGACACCGTTGGATTGGTATATATACCTCATGTTAGTAACTTGACGACTTGACCAGAACTCATATATAATTTTTGCAGCACGATAGAAAGGTATGTACATTCATTATTAGGATGTATCATACTGCTATGTGAGCCGGCCATATATAATCTGCCACAGATTTACTTTGAACATAATAGATGTTATTAAGTACGAAGATTCACTATAGGTAAACTATACGAATTGCTATGATTCCACAAACAAAGTCTCTTACTAACAATTCAAACTACAACTAATAAACGAAGGACAAAATTGTCTAGTTCCAAAACTTATATATGATTTTCGCAGAATGTTGCCTACTGACTACAATAAGTAGTAATTTTTCCAGAATATCAGATATTACAGAGCCAAGAAAATACGGTTGCCGATATCTTGTCCTTAACAATAACTTAAGATTGAAAAATCGGTCAAATTTTAAGCAATTCGATCGCGAGAGTTGCAATGGAACCTAAAAGAGAGAGTTGTTCAGATGTGGAAAATTCTGGATCATTTCAAACCTGATATACCATATTTCATAGAGTTAATTTTGCAAGATGAAAAGTAACATATCAACTTTCATGTAGTTATTAAGTAAATCATGTTACATGATTTTTCAATTTTAAGGTTATTGTTAAGGACAAGATTTCGGCAACCGGATTTTTAGGTTTAAAAAAATTAAACAAAAAATTTATGAAAAAACGTGGGTCCATTTTATGGAATTGGAGTTTTTTTTTTTTTTTTTTTTTTT
>NW_017686624.1:0-1122 GCF_001879085.1 Nicotiana attenuata | reverse complement strand
GTGGCTTGAGAGATTTCTGACTGAGTAAGGCCGAGGGCCTGTGTTGTGAGGATATCATGGGATCGGGCTGCGTGCCACAACATGTTGTTTTGATTTGTGATATATGAGAGGCTGATGGCCTGATTGATTATGCGACGAGGTGGCTTGTTATAGCGCTTGGGCTCTAAACTTCATTGAACCTCTGCTGAAACTTTTGGAAAAATATCTTCAAATGATTTTATTGAAATTGGAATTTTACGAGATGATTTGATTTGTATACTGTTTTGAAAGCATACTGTACTTACTGTAAGTTTTTATTGACGTGGAGTTCTATGTGTTCTTACTGCTCAGTCTTTATTTACTTTTATTACTTACTGAGTTGGGCTAGTCACATTACTCCTGCACCTTGTGTGCAGATCCAAGAGTTGCAGGTCGTGATAGCGAGCGCTGATCTTTCATTCGTCGCGGATATTCGGAGTCGGCAAGGTAGCTGCATGGCGATCGCGGACTTGCTCTTCTCCCTCTTATCTTCCTTAGACTATATTAATGTTTTCCAGACTGTGATAGTCTTAGTTGTATTCAAACAGTCCTTAGTAGATGCTCGTGACTTGTGACACCCCGATGTCGGGCCTGTGTTCTTTCTGCACTTGTTATTTAGACTTATGCTGTGAAGTTTTATTAATTAGTAGCTTAAAAACATCTTTATCATGAAATGTCAATTTGCTTTGGGATTGTGTCGGCTGACCTAGTTCCATGATAGGCGCCATCACGACCGGGTTGGTTTTGGAGTCGTGACAATTTCATTTTGTTGATTGTTAGTATTTAATCTTACTGCGATATTTCGTACTGTTTTACTTTATTATATATATAAACCAATAGGGCCCGAACCTAATATCGTACTCGACACTTACTAGTACATGGGGTCGGTTGTACTGATACTGCACTCTGCACTTTCTGTGCAAATTTCGATGTTGGACAGTGTTGACTCGAATTAAGTTGCTGACTTCAATCCCACAGGAGACCCAAGGTAGATCTGCCGGCGTTCGGAGACCCTGGAGTTCCCTTCCAGTTATTTCAGTTTACCATTTCTTTTAACTCAAAAACAGCTGTACTTTCCTTCAGCTAGTTATTTGTAGTGACTCT
>NW_017686623.1:5451-6277 GCF_001879085.1 Nicotiana attenuata | reverse complement strand
ACAGAAATTGAATTATTGAGTCGGCATGTCTGCTCCCTCTGATTCCCTAATGATTTGGGGGCCTGGTTTAGACTCACATCTTCTCTTTGCCGAAAGCTAGTGCTTTACTTTTGTGTTTACTGGATCACTTTTTATTCTCAAAATTTCAGCCAAAATTCATAGCTCTCAACCTATATTCTTAAAATTGCAATATCTTAATTTTTAGGAGTCAACATAGGTAGAGATCGACTTGTATCTTTGAGTCACATATTATAGGGAGGATCTGTAAATTATCTTTTCAAAAGATTTTTAACTATATTACGTTTTTAAACAGGTATCTAGTCGTAGCTTCTTATTAAGTAGATCTGCGTGAGATTATAATTAGTGGAGTTGGTGTAATGTGGATTACAGAAACTACTTCTGTCCCATTAACTGACTTAATTTTAATCTTGGATAAAATTAACAAATAGTAATTACTTTTCAGCCATTGTTAATTTGTTATGGAAATTCAAATTCTGTAGGTAAAATACCAGTACATTATCTTGTGAAATTTGCAAGAGTGATTATGTTTTAATTAAGGGTGAAAAGTAATTGAAAAATACTAGCTTTCATGGAGACTCAATACATATACATTGACATGTGAAATTTAACTAGTACATTGTACTGTGAAAATTGAGAACTTTTGCGTACTATTTTCCAGTTACAAGGCTAAAAAACGTAGCTATCGCTGTATTACTATTGTCTTTTTAAAACAAAAGTTACTTATCCCTTTTACAATTCTTTGGGTTTGTAGACGAATAGTTTAGATTCATTTGTTTCAATTTACAAATAATTTTACTTCCTTTTA
>NW_017686623.1:0-752 GCF_001879085.1 Nicotiana attenuata | reverse complement strand
CTTTCCTTCTCATTAGGTTTCAACTTAAGGTTGACACCTTTTTGAATAGAATATGTCTGCAATGCCTCCCTAAACTGTACAACATTCTCAAAGATCATATACAGTTCAAAAAATATTTTTTTGGAAGTTGTATCAAAATACACCTTCTTACTTGAATTCCTAGCTGGAGCATCCCTTACTTCATCAGGGCCAACAGGTTCTCTGTCATCATCACTACACTCACTACCTGGATCTGAGCTATCAAAATACTGGTCATCCCCTCCTAGTTTCCCTTCATATTTTCCCCTTCTGTTCTTATGCATATCTTCAAAACCATCATCTACACCAACTGGACCAGATGGTATCTCATCTACATTTACTTGGGCATCCTTCTTTTTGTTGAGTTTAGGCTGTCTAATTTCAACTAAATCGTCTTCCAAATCACTACACTCTTCAATGTTCTCATCTACATCAAATAGTGAGTCAGACCCTTCAGAATCATCAAGGTCCTCATCAGATTCAGATTCTGATGTTTGAAGGTGATAGGAAGAGAAGTTATTACTTTCACCTTCATCTGATTCTTCTATCTCTTCATTTAACCCACTATCATGCCCCTCTGTTTGTATAGTGGGGTCTAGTTCAGTTATGTCCTCAACAAGAATAGGCTCACTAATTTTATGGACAATACAAACATCAACAAAGTCACCACCTTTCGATGTATTAAGAAAATTTAACACATCAGCATCTGTTTTTAAAATGAAAGAGGCACCACT
>NW_017686622.1:5392-6277 GCF_001879085.1 Nicotiana attenuata | reverse complement strand
AATGTGTGCCAAAGAAGGACGGGATGACGGTGGTTCCCAATGACAACAATGAGCTTATTCCCACTCGAACCATTACTGGGTAGAGAGTTTGTATGGACTACCGGAAGCTCAACAAGGTGACCCGCAAGGATTATTTCCCTTGCCATTCCTCGACCAAATGCTTGATCGTCTCGCGCGGAGAGCATTCTATTGTTTCTTGGATGGGTACTCGGGCTACAATCAAATTTTAATAGCCCCGGAGGACCAAGAGAAGACTACTTTTACATGCCCCTATGGAACATTTGCTTTCTCCCGTATGCCGTTCGGATTGTGCAATGCTCCGGCGACCTTCCAACGATGCATGATGGCTATTTTCACCGATATGGTGGAAGACATATTGGAGGTCTTTATGGATGACTTTAGTGTGGTTGGTGACTCTTTTGATGCATGTTTGGTGAATCTGGATAGAGTTTTGGCTCGCTGTGAAGAAACTAACCTAGTTCTCAATTGGGAGAAATGCCATTTTATGGTGGAAGAAGGTGTAGTGCTGGGCCACAAGATTTCAAACAATGGGATTGAGGTTGATAAGGCAAAAATCGAGGTGATTTCTAGACTCTCTCCCCCTACTTCTGTCAAAGGGGTGAGGAGTTTTCTTGGTCACGCCGGGTTCTACCGGCGGTTTATCAAAGACTTCTCGAGGGTTGTGAATCCATTGTGCAAGCTATTAGAGAAAGATGCCAAGTTCGTTTTTGATGAAAAATGCATGGAGGCTTTTGAGCTCTTAAAACACAAGTTGACCACTACCCCTATCATAACCGCGCCTAATTGGAGTTTGCCCTTTGAATTGATGTGTGATGCTAGTGATGTTGCATTGGGGGCGGTGTTGGGTCAACGGGTTAACAAAAT
>NW_017686622.1:0-859 GCF_001879085.1 Nicotiana attenuata | reverse complement strand
AGTTCGTGGACTTCTCCAGTCCAATGTGTGCCAAAGAAAGGAGGGATGACGGTGGTGCCCAATGACAACAATGAGCTTATTCCCACTCGAACCATTACTGGGTAGACAGTTTGTATGGACTACCGGAAGCTCAACAAGGTGACCCGCAAGGATCATTTTCCCTTGCCATTCCTCGACCAAATGCTTGATCGTCTCGCGGGGAGAGCATTCTATTGTTTCTTGGATGGGTATTCGGGCTACAATCAAATTTTAATAGCCCCGGAGGACCAAGAGAAGACTACTTTTACATGCCCCTATGGAACATTTGCTTTCTCCCGGATGCCGTTCGGATTGTGCAATGCTCCGGCGACCTTCCAACGATGCATGATGGCTATTTTCACCGATATGGTGGAAGACATATTGGAGGTCTTTATGGATGACTTTAGTGTGGTTGGTGACTCTTTTGATGCATGTTTGGTGAATCTGGATAGAGTTTTGGCTCGCTGTGAAGAAACTAACCTGGTTCTCAATTGGGAGAAATGCCATTTTATGGTGGAAGAAGGTGTAGTGCTGGGCCACAAGATTTCAAAAAATGGGATTGAGGTTGATAAGGCAAAAATCGAGGTGATTTCTAGACTCTCTCCCCCTACTTCTGTCAAAGGGGTGAGGAGTTTTCTTGGTCACGACGGGTTCTACCGGCGGTTTATCAAAGACTTCTCGAGGATTGTGAATCCATTGTGCAAGCTACTAGAGAAAGATGCCAAGTTCGTTTTTGACGAAAATGCATGGAGGCTTTTGAGCTCTTAAAATACAAGTTGACCACTAGCCCTATCATAACCGCGCCTAATTGGAGTTTTGCCCTTTGAGTTGATGTGTGATG
>NW_017686621.1:0-6277 GCF_001879085.1 Nicotiana attenuata | reverse complement strand
AAATAAGAAAGGCGATGTCAACTCAATAAATCATATCATTTCTGATGCACAATTCCAGCCATCTCAAATTCGATGTCTCATATCATAACCTCAATTACCAAACATTTAGCACACCCGGCACCTCGTACCCACATATTTATATCACTTTGCGCAACGACGTTCTCATGTTACTCAGTACATAGGGTCCATAGCCAATGCAATTAAGATGCTTAAGGAGTATCATTTACATAACATAAAGTAGAGTACAGTTTCTAAACCAACTAGGAACTCAACAAGAAAAGATGAAGTTATTATTAGAAATCATTTGAATAAAAAAAAGTACCATTTTCAATTAAAATACAACGTTGAATGATTTATTACCTTTAACATGGGATTTAATAAATTAACTTAGTAGAAATTCTTTTTTAAGTAAAATACAACCTCAAACGGTTTAAGGAAATTTAATTGAGAAACTAATTGAGTAAAAAATGTAACAATTATTGAAATTTGAAGTATTGAAATATATATATAAAATATGGCGAGGTATTGTAAACATTATGGATTCCAACACAAAGGATCACGGCAGTAAAGGAATCTAAACAGTTAAAACACTTGAATTGATAACAACAAATACAACGGAGACAAAATAATCACAGAAGGAGTACAGCTCAATGTAGAGATAACAACTGGGGATCTCCCAGGATACCGTCCTGTAGTCCCAAATATAAATATCCAGTGGATCTCCCGGGTGTCGTCCCGTAGTCCAACTCATAGTGCGCGGGAATCTCCTGGAATACCGATCCATAGTCCCAAATGTAAATACCCAGTACTTGGGGAATCTACCGGGTGCAGTCCCGTAGTTCCAATATAAAAGTGTAGGAGGATCTCCCGGGATATCGTCCTGTAGTCCCAAAATAAACATGCAGGGGGATCCCCCGGGATACCGTCCCGTAGTCCCAAAATAAACATGCAGCAGCAACTCAAAGAATACTAAAAAACAATCCAACAACCCAATCACAAGGAATTCTACCACCAAGAGTATGAATACACGGCAACAAGAGAATCACAGAAAAACCAAGAAGCGCAATAATCTTAACAAAACAACAAGGCATATCATGCACGTGATAACTACACCGGCAACCACAACAATTTGGACACATAGCATATATACACGGGGTCATAGAGTAATTTATAATTTAGAGATAATAAACGATAAGAAGAACAATCGCTTCAATTAAGGCAAATAAGGCCAAGTAACAAGTAAGAGTTAGAGGGAAGCTAACAATATCGTATGGAGCATATAGAGGTAAATTAAGCAATTAGGAAACTCAATCATAACGGAATACTTCCCACATAATGACCTAAGAACCTTAAAGGCAAATTTCCCACAAATAAGTTCGAGCACACACTCGTCACCTCGCGTGCACGGACTACAAATAGCATAGAAGACTCAAATCCTAAGGGAGAAGTCTCCCACACAAGGTTAGGCAAGATACTTACCTCAATCCGACCAATTCAATACTCAATTTAGCTTTTCCTTTACCAATTCATCAATGCTCGGCTCAATCTAGCCAAAAACGACTTGAATATATCAAACAATGCAAGAGAAAACAATTTCAATTGACAAAACTATGATTCTTATACAATTTGCAAAAAGTCAACAAAAGTCAACTCCCCGAGCCCGCACCTCGGAACCCGACAAAATTTACACAAACCGAACACCCATTCCGCTACGAGTTCACCCATACAAAAATTATCTAATTCCGATACCATTTGGTCATTCAAATCATCATTTTACATTTTTGAAAGATTTCACAAATTTTTCCCAAATTTTCCTTTAGATTCTCATGAATTTGATGTTAAATCTAAGATATAATCACAAAATATAGTTGGAAATTGATTAGAGACACTTACCCAATGATTTGGAGAAGTTTGGGTCTTTGAAAAATCGCCCATGGAGGTTTAGGGTTTGAGGAAATTGAAAAATGGGTGAAAATCTCGTCAAAAACCTCACTTATCACGCCTCAGATGTCGCAATTGCGAACCCTCACAAATTGCAAACAAAACTGCACTCTAGGCGGCTAGGAAGGCTCGCTAGACCAGCAGCCAGACCAAGAATGAATGTGTAATGATGGTGATTCCACACCAGGCTCAATAAAAAATAAGCAGGGCTGGCAGAAGTCGCATTTGCGACAAAAAGTTCGCATTTGCGAACTGGGCATCGCATATGCGATGGAAATGTTCGCATTTGCGAACACACCAGAAACCAGCAATTTTTCCCGACACGAAAATGAGCATAAATTCCTCATACGATGTCCAAATTCGATGATTCTTTTTCCTATGGTTCCGTAATTTCGATACGGATCTAATGGTTCAATAAAAACTAAATTTGGATATCATTTTCTCAATGTGGTATTATTTTTTCCTGAAGAAACGACGATGAAGCATCCAAAAACAAGCGCAACATAGTCTAAACATGTCCGAAACTCACCCAAGCCCTCGGGGCTCCAAACCAAACATGCACGCAAGTCTAAAAAAACATCATACGGACTTGCTCATTTGATCAAATCATCAAAATAACATCAACAACTACGAATTTAACCTCAAAACTCATGATTTTCTCAAGGACACTCAAATTTTCTAATTTTTCTACCAGACGTCCAAATCACGTCAAATCAATTCCGATTTTCACCAAATTGTACAAATAGGACTTAAATATTATAACAAACTTGTACCGGGCTCCAGAACCAAAATACGGACCTGATACCAACAAGTTCAAACATTAATTCATTTCTTTATTTCCTTTAAAAATCAGCACAACAATTTTCTTCAAAAATTATTTTCTAAGGCTAGGGACCTCGGAATTCAATTCCTGGCATACGCCTAAGTCCCATATTTTACTGCGGACCTCCCGGGATCGTCAGAACACAGATCCGGGTCTGTTTACCAAAAATGTTGACCAAGGTCAACTAAAACCAAATTTTCAACTCTAAAAATTTCTATTTCTCATATTTTCACATAAAAGCTTTCCGGTTTCACGCCCGGACTGCGCACGCAAGTCGATACACATAATATGAAGCTGCTCGTGACCTCAAACTGCCGAACCGGCCGCAATTGCTCAAAACGACCAATCGGGTCGTTACATCCTCCTCCACTTAAACATACGTTCGTCCTCGAACGTGCCCGGAGTCGTTCCAAAGCCATCGAACCACTGCATGAGCTCCTAAGTCATACACCCGAACAAGCTGAATCGAGCAAAAAATTCCAATCCGGAATAAAATCACATGTTGTTCCACACAACTCACATACTCGAAGCAATAACCTCTGACCACCATAGTTGCTCAAATAACATCCTGGATGCCGGCAATATACTTTACATTGAATACAACCTTGTTCCGGACTTCCACAACACTGCCCACGATAATGAAACATGCGAAAACTCATAGCCGCCCATGAAGTCAACAAGTCACGAAACTTTCTCGCCCGCCAAGGGCCATTACCCAAATCGTAGCAGAAACACCCTCATACTTCCGACCACTCCTCACCCCCAATACCATAGTACTAATATCAGGTCTAAGAACCCCATCTCAGCCAATACATGTAGTCCAACTAACAACTCATCATGGAACCACACGGATTCTCACAATACACAATTCATACACCAAACCAACAATGACTCAATTATGCAGCACAAATAAAGGAAAACAAGGTAGAAGAATTATCTAACAAGTACAACATGTGTGACAACAAACCTATAGGTTTTTCTTCAAATCGTCCCACAGAGGGAAGACACAACACCAAATAAACACAAGGAAAGGGTATCCCCCATAACATCCGCTGCGGCGTACAGCCCGCTCCCAAATACTCATCAAGCCCAAAATGCTCGGGTTCACTGAATATATGAATACTGATATCAAGCACAACAGAGTGCATAAGTAAAACTGTGGGAACAATGAATAGAAGTAATGAAATAGGAGAGAAGCAAGCACATATAAGGTGCAATGAGCAAATAAACATCACGAGGGCTATCTCACCCGCATCGCCATAAGGCCTGAACAGAATTACAACATGCGTGGGAAATAATCATACAACCCCACCACCTAACACAACATAAAAGAGTAGCACATATCATAGGCTAGGGGCACAAATAATATCCATTCTGCCGACTACATAACCATAATGACGATCTCACAGGAGCACACAAACTGGACCTGGTACAAGATGCATATTCTCATTGAGCTTTCAAATAGTACCTACCAAATCCTGATCCTTCACAATTAGATAAATAATCTTCAAAAGATCCACAACAACTTATTAGTAATACATGCTATTAATTATCACATTCTTGGCATTTCTTCAAGATCCGAAAACAGGGAATAGTCCATAATGAAGGCATCTAGCCTCAAAACCCCAGGAATACCAAAGTTTCCATACCCAACTCAACTATGCAGATCAAGTGGATGATATATCACTCACACCCTATCATTCTGATGAAGCACCCATATAGGATTTCTGACCGCGTAACAAAACATGAACTTCGAAAGCCTCAAAACCCAGTAATTACCCTGTTACTAACCACGCACCCACAAACCAAAACTCAAGGTCCTTTCCAAAAATGCACACTCTTCACATATGATAGCCAACAAGGTCAACACTCTATTAATCTCTGATACCTATTCAGGAGAAAGCCACAATGTACCACATATTCCTCATGCCCATAGTAGATAGCCAACTCAAGCTGTCATCAAATCATCGAGAACCCTCCGAGGTCCGCCCGCACGCAACTAGGCCATCAGGATTGCGCCTTCCCAACTCAACCGAGTCACACAAACCAGGATATCCAAGAGCGCTTCCACAAATACCAGTAGAGAATTCCTATTCAAAGGACCAATCACTTCATCACTATGCTGACCTAACACCATATAGCTGACCCATTTCATCGGATAGTCGATATGCAATAATCCCAATCAAAGTCCCAACATCGTCCCGTGCAAGATCTCAGACCTTAGCCATATGCAAATTCTAGGAACCTACCAATACCACACATACATATACCTCAGGCCGAAACCGACGCAAGTCTGACTATGCAATCTGAATATCACTAATGGACACCTCCACTTGGCGCGAAGCCATAGAAAACAAAGTCTGATGATCCGCAGAGCTAACCTTCACAGGTCGTACAATACAAATCATAAGGTACTCCAATACCGCCAACTATCCTCAATCAACACCCACCACGCTTCCGATGCGCCTCCATGTAAACAACTGAATAGTCTCTCAATACCTCTGTATCTCCAGTCTGGACAACACGTTGAGAAAATGTTTGAGCATCCGTGACTCCCTTGTAGCCTGTCTGTAGCATCACGGACCACTGGCGCATAGCGGACACCGAAAGCGTAATATTACACATGAGTGGATGTAAAGGAACATAAGTTATATGCTTCGAGCTGAATCAATATCGCACGATAAGGAGTGAAGAATGTGAGATCATCCTAATAGTCCTGTAGCCTCTCGAATATAAGTACAGACGTCTCCGTAGAGTCTACTAAACCTGCTTATGACTCGTAGAACCTATGAACCTAGAGCTCTAATACCAACTTGTCACGATCCAAAAATCCCTCCGAAGGAGTCGTGATGGCACCTAGTCTCTAAACTAGGTAAGCCTAACATTAACTGAAATTACATTGATATTTACTAACTTTAAATTAGATTACTCTGAACAAATTACAAATTCCCAAAACCGGTGGTACAAGTCATAAGCTTTTCTAAGAGTAGTTATACAAAATAAATACGTCACTGTTCAGAAACAAAAGAAACCAATGAAAATAAGTACAACTGAATGTGACTCCGAGGCCTGCGAACGCAGCAGCAGGTTTACCTTGAGTCACCGCTGCGATGATCCGCACAACTACAATCGACCAAATACCTGGATCTGTACACAAAAATGTACAGAAGTGTAGTATGAGCACACCACAGCGGTGCCCAGTAAGTATCAAGACTAACCTCGGTGGAGTAGTAACGAGGAACAGTCAAGGCACCTACTGGTCAAATAAACTGAACAGGATATAACGATAAACTATCGAGATACGATAACAAGGTAATATTAGTAATAGGGAGAAACTCAAACCACAAACAGTAGAAATAATAAAGGGAAACACGGATGGAAATGAAGATAACCAAGTTAATTAACACCAACATAGCTGGGACACAGACAAGTAAAATGTACTCAAATAAGAAAGGCGATGTCAACTCAATAAATCATATCATTTCTGATGCACAATTCCAGCCATCTCAAATT
>NW_017686620.1:0-6278 GCF_001879085.1 Nicotiana attenuata | reverse complement strand
TTACGTGTTTCTGTGTTACTGGGTAAACGCGATGAGGTAATTTAGAATATATTTGCAACAATTTCATGTCCTCTCATGTATGGTTATCAACTTCATAAACTGTATTTTGCTCTGCAGCCCATGCTAGTTGCATGTGCTCGGCAGATTATTGAACACATAAGGTATGTGTGGTAAATAAAGTTTTTGATTTCCGCTCTTTGTGAAGAATGATGCCCTGAATGAGAGATTGATTTCTCTTTACTGTTTCAAACCTTGCTTAATTTGCAGTAGCACAGGTTCTTCTAGGTCTTTGGTCTTGTCTCTATAAGGCACATGGAATAAACTAAAATTCCTGGCCTAGGATTACAATTATTCTGATAGAAATACAAACGGGTTTAGCAGTTTTCATCTAAAATCGCACTTCCGAGTCCCGTATATTTTTCCTTTTCAGGAAAAGGACCAAATGAGAGAAACAATCAAGTGCTCGAGGCTTCATACTTCAACGCTCAAATACTTGGGGGACTACATAATATACACGAGTATGTGTTTAAAGAAGGCAAAGAAGATTGAGGAAAAGTCAAGCCTGAAAAAGTCAAGTGCAGAGTAAAAGTCACAAAGTCACGAGCCAAGGCCAAAGAAAACCTTACTGTAGTTAGGGGAAAAGCCATGTACTAAAATGAGTTATAAAGAAAAACCTCGTGTTTTTATTTTTCTTAAAAATCTGTTACAAGAATAACAGGTACGAGAAAGTTATAGATGTAATTCGAATACATGTAAAGAATTATTCAAAACTAGACAAAGTTCAAATAAAAACTTGTCAATGTTATTTCAAAAGAAACATGTGTGTTCCTGTTTCTTTTATCGTATGTTAATACCATTATGAAGTTGAGACGTCTTCTTCATTAAGTGTCGAAATATAAAAGGGCCCTCTTTTATAAAATTCATGTTTAATTTAGTTATTCATGAAGTTAACAGAAGCATTTTCTAAAGAATAAAAATGCAGATTATTCTATAAGTCCTTAGAAATAAAGGCAAGAATAAATTAAATAGAAGTTCAAGATAGTAACGAGAAAACTTCTAAAATATTAAAGTTTAAGACTATGTAAAAACATAGTCGAAGAACTACAAATTGTTTATACAGATTGCCCTATAAAAGGACTTGGGGACTTGCGTTTCCAAACTCAACCCTCAAATAAAGCTAAGGGTTTGATTACAATTTTCCAAAATAAACCCTCAAATGAAACCAAGGGTTTTAAATATAACCTTCCAAAAAGGTACCTGCAAAAAAGAGAGAATTCAAACTGTTTAATTATCATTACGAAGATGAGGGAACTGAAGACGGCGCATCAACGGAAATGGGCTCAACTTGGGCAGGTGCATCAACAGTTGCGGGTTGATCTTGACTCACAGCAACAGGCTCGACAGGGCTTGGAAGAGTTGGGATACCCATATCAACTTCAACATTCACGGAAGCTTCGGCCACAAGAGAAGGAAAATCTTGAGTTTGTTGAGCCTTCTCAATGGTTTCATTGATCTTAGCCAACTCAGACTCTAAGTTGAAATTTTCTTGGCCAGCTTCAATCAGTGTATCACGGCGTGAGTTCAGAAACGCCCAACTTGCTTCAATAGCAGATTTCTCTTCAAGGGTCTCATAATCCCTTTCCCAATCAGCAATCTCATTCTTTAGCTCCTCATTTTCAGTCAGGGCAGAGTTGTAAGAAATTTGAAGAGAGGCATGGGAGCTTTCTAATGCACGCACCTTATCAGAAGAGACTCGAAGGTCTTCTTGTGCTTGAGTTAAGTTTTGCACAATCTCCCCAGAGTAAGTCTCTTTTTGACTCAAGAGAACCTTCAACTCTCTGATCTCTTCACTGGCCTTGGATAGTTGTTCTTGAAGGAAGACTTGAGACGTTCTTTTTCTTTTTCTGTTTGGCTTGAGGAAGCTTTTGCAACTGCTAATTCTGAGGTTAAAGATCGCACCTGCTGCTCTAAAGTACTCTTGCTCTCTTGTAAGAATTTCACATCAATTTGTAAACTCTCGAACTGCTCCTTCCAATTGAATGCCTCTAACTGAGAATCACGTGCTATCTGCACCAAGAGGGGGATTCTGTTCATCCATTTCTGTACCGATAAGATTGGCCTAAAAAAAAGAGGGGGGAAAGAGAAATTAGAATCCCAAAGATAAAAAAATTACAAAGTAAAAAAAAATGTAAATACCTTCAAGGTAGCATGCACAATATCGTTCATCAGAGTCACGGAACTATGGCTCTCCAGCTTTGCTTTTTCAATTGGGCCAATCAAAGGCTCCAGCCATACATCTGCCTGACCTGATTTCCTCAAAAGGCTGTTCTCAGCAGGAATTTCAATAACCACCCTCCTCATAGCAGCACTTCTACTTGAAGAACCCACCTCAGTATGATGAACGATTGGAGGTGGAATTGTCAAAGGAGGAGTGGTAGAAGAGGTAAGAACAGTCGAGGTAAGAACAGTTGAGGAAGGAATAGTAAGAGCTGGGGGTGGCAACGAAGGAATCACAGGCACGAGAGTTGAAAAAGAGGCTAGGGGTGTTTCATCTAAAACAGGCCCTAAACTTCCACTATCAAAACCGCTAATAAAAAGTTGTTCAATGGACTCACGAGTATCACCAGGGTCAATCATTGTCAGGAATTACTACCGGGGCTTCAATGGACTTAGTAAGAGGAACGGAATGACGGGGAGGCGCCTCTGCTTCGTCATCGGAAATTATGCGTCTTCGAGCTCGAGGCCTTGTCACCAAAGAGCCCCCATCTTCCTCTTCTTCGAAATCTTCTTCTTCAACGGCTTTTCTCTTAGACGAAGAACCGAAGACTATTTCTTGAGCCCTTTCCAAGGAGATACGGGTCCCCGAAGAGGCACGGGAAGCCGCAACTGCCTCGGCAGTAACTCCTCGAATAGCAAATCATGATAAAAAGATGGATTGAAATTAGAGCCATAAAGAGAAACATATGCATAAAAGATGAAACAAAATAAGTAACCCTTACCATGAGTCTTTACTTTCCAACCAAAACGGCTGGAAAGTGTCTTCCAAGACCTCCCATCCATTGGTGCGGTCTTCAGTAATCTGTCTACCCAGCCACGAAAATTGGGAACATCTTTCACAACTCCCATGGTTGCTAAAAAAAAGAAAAGCAAAATTAGAGATGTTGATAAACTTGAAGGAAAAAAGGCACGAACAGGATAAAAGACTTACATGCAAAGTTCCACTTCTCAGGGAAGGGAACGTTATCTTCACCCACTAAACCAGCAGTGGGGGCAGTAACAAACCGGGCATACCAGCCACGGTCCTTGTCATCCTCAGGGCTCACCAAAACCCTCTTACTCCTGGCTACTAGTGTGAAAACACCATTGCGAAAAATCCTAGGGGAGTAAAGATGAATTAGGTGAGGGAAAGTAAAGGGAACACCAGCTGAATTGGTTAAATGCCTTAAACGACCAACAACCCTCCATATGATTGGGCCAATTTGACCCAAACAAACATCGAAGAAATAACAAAAATCAAGAATGACTGGGTCAATGGCTCGTTTGAACCCTAAGGTGAAAGGGTATGTATAAACAAAAGAAAACCCCATCAAGTAAGAAGTGATTGTCTGATTTGGGTTAGGAATAATAATAGGAAAGTCATCACTCCAATGGCAATCTTTGCGAACTACAGGAGCTAAAATTTCTGTAATCTGAGTGGGAACAGCATCAGCACGATCTAAAGTAGAAACCTGATTCCTAAGAGATTCTCTGTCATGATAAAAAGACAATTCTGTAGGGACTATCTCTTCTACTAAAGGCTCACGTAATGGTTCAGAAGGTTCTTTACCCCTAGAGGAAGATTTTTGAGAAAGGGTACCTCTGGTTGTAGAAGAAGGACCAGAACTAGGAGATAAAATAGAAGAGCCTCGTACAGATCCCGAAATACGGTGCCTACCTCGCTTTCTGCCTCTACTAAGAGCGCTAGGGAAGGTATCAACAATGGAAGCCCTTCTAGGGTTAGGGTTCGATGAAAACATAATGAAAAAGGATGATACAAGGAAGAAACAAACAGAGATTTGAGAAATAAAGTGTTTAGTAAACTTTATGAGGTAAAGACAAAGGAAGAAGTTATATTTATACTGATGAGCAACCGTCAAAGGGAAAAGTGCAATGATGGAAGGACCATAATAATGATAACTGACACTTCGTAAACAGGGAAGCCGAAAAGAAAGCCTAAAAAAGTGCTGCAAAATTGCAGATCCAATAGGAAGGTGACACGTGTGAAACGCATTAAATGGAAGTGATAATTGAAGCGTCAATTCTGTCACAGCATTAATGGTGACAAAAATTCCCGTTTTAATGAGATCCACTTCTCAAATATTCAATTGATGAATAAATGGCAAGTGGGGGGACTATCTGTATTGGAAAAATTGAGTTTACATATTAAAGTAGTATGGAGATGACGTGTCGTGACACGTAGATTGGTCAAATGGTCAAAGAATTTCAACTAGCCAAGAGGCACGAGTAGCAATGGATGCGAGCAAAGGCAAAGGAAGAGGCACGGGCAGACATTCAAAGGATTCAACGCCCGTACCTATTCAAGACATTTAAATTCAAGAATCAAGAAGAATCAAGGGAATGAATTTGACAACACATGAGTCAAAATACAGTATTTAATAAGCCTTAAATGCTAAAAACGTTAGAGGATCTGTTTTGAATATAATGATTATGTAACGTAGCATTCAATGTCATTAATTGCCCATAATGGCCTTATTATGACAAAGGCAAGACATATATCTAAAAAAAAAAGCTATATAAAGGAGAGGGCTGAACAATTATAGGGACACTCTTTGGTTTACTTGTTTTATTCAATTATATTCTGGCTATCCAAATTACTTTCTTTTATACATTCTTGCGATTATCAGTAACCCGTATTCTTCTAAATTATAGCTTTGGTCAAAATTCTATTTTTTGGTTAAACAACTCCCTTCGTTCCAGTTTATGTGAACCTATTTCATTTTGGGTCCGCTCCAAAAAGAATAATCCCTTTCTAAATTAGGAAACAATTTAGCTTAAACTTACAATTCTACCCTTTCAAATACTTTGGGCCCCTTTTTAACTTGATTAGGACCACAATTTAAAGAGTCTTCATTTTTCTTTAAAACTCTATGCGTAGTCAAATAAGTTTACCTAAATTGAAACGTAGGAAGTATGTTAATTACTTGTCGTCATAGTAATAGATAGACACGAAAAATATGTTGCGTAAGTCTCTGCTGCTAGAACAGAATAGAGACGGTTGGAAATGACACAAAAGGTCAGGTGCTAATTGTAATATAACAAGTTAACAGCTACACAAGAGTTCCTTGATCGGTTTGGATTTTGTTGGATATTATCTCCAATCTCTATAACCTTTTCGTGCTTTGGTGCTTTTAGGCTTTAGCTAAGCAATCGGAGCCACAGCGTGTGAGCATACTATCACTCTTCCGGACGCGTGTCATTCTTCCTACTACATCAAGGCTGAGTTGCTCTCGTCTTTTCTCTCTGAACCGCCGCGTTAACCTCCACGCGTCAACTGCTCAATGCCATTATCTGCCTGCTCCGCTTTTATAAATGTGCGGCCAAATTATCCATTTCGTCATCACATGTTGTAGTAAGTGAAAACGCACTTTGTTTTGTTTCTGTTCACAACGTGATAGGTTTAAATAAAGAAAGAAGAAAAAGAAATGGCGTCACAGCAAGAAAGGTCTGAGCTCGACCGTAGGGCAAAGGAAGGAGAAACTGTAGTTCCAGGTGGCACCGGTGGGAAAAGTCTTGAAGCTCAGGAACACCTTGCTGAGGGTAATATATAAACGTTTCTATTAACAATTTCACTCTTTCGTACTCATTTTCTTCTCCTTAATTACATATGTACTGCTATTTTTGTTTTACTAGGGAGGAGCCGAGGAGGGCAGACGAGGAAGGAGCAGTTGGGAACTGAAGGCTACCAGGAAATGGGACGCAAGGGAGGTTTGACCACTGGCGAAGAAGCTGGTGGGGAGCGTGCGCAGCGAGAAGGAATAGAGATAGACGAGTCAAAGTATACCAAGAGCTAAACAAGTTGAGGAAGACAATAGTCTTTTAATCCTCTGGTCCTCTTCCCTGTGTTAATAAAAGGGTCTTTTTCTTTTCCTATGTGTTTTCAGCTTTCTAGTTTATATTAGCTTCAGCTAGGTACTATCGTATTGGGGATCATGTAGTCTGGGCAGGCCCTATGTTTGTCTCTTTTGGTTTCATATGTTGTGTAGTTCGTCTAAATTGAA
>NW_017686619.1:4623-6278 GCF_001879085.1 Nicotiana attenuata | reverse complement strand
CTGACTGAAAAGAAGTAACATCTAAGATAAAGTAGAAGGGGGACTTCAGGGTTGCGAACGCCGAGCAGCTGTACCTCAAGTTTCCGCAAATGTCCGATCCGAGCAATCTACTGACTGCCATCGGGACCAACTCCAAAGTCTGCACAAGAATTGCAGAGTGTAGTATGAGTACAACCGACCCCATATAATTTGTAAGTGTCGAGCCTAACCTCGATGAATTAGTGACGAGATTAAGGCGGGTCACTTATAATAACCTGTACGCAATATAATAATAATCACAGGAATTGAAATACAGGAAGATAAAGCAATTAACTCATGACAGTAAAATCAATCCTCGAAAACCAGTAAAACCTGAAATATCAATGCTCAGAATCTCGTATGAACACACCGAAGCCAACAAAACACAACAAGGAATACAAAATACACTAAAATTAATACTAAGCAGCAAGACAAGTCAAATAACTGGCAACTAAATGGTACAAGTAAGTCAATTAAGGCAAGTAGCAATTAAATCATGGAAGCATGGGAGAAAATAATATTTTAATACAAAAGTAATAAATGGCAAGTATCAAATTAAGGAATAGGAAGAAATTAAAGCATGTAACAGTTAAGACATGAAATAAAATAATTAATGAAATATGGAAAAGCATGTAAACAAGTATTTTAACGGCGCATATACACTTGTCACTTCGCATATACGCCGCTACACATGAATTTCACATAGCACATAGATCAAGGGTTCCTAATTCCCTCAAATCAAGGTTAAACCCAACACTTACGTCGCTCTGCAATCAAATCAAAGCTCTACTGCGGCCTTTCCTCTAAAATCCGCCTCCAAACAACCAAATCTAACAAAAATCGATTCAATAACATTAAATAATGCTAGGAACCTCAATTACAATACATAAAGTTAAGATCTTTATACTTTTCTCAAAAAGTCAACAAAAGTTAACCCCAGGTCCGCTTAGTCAGAACCCGAGATTCGGACCAAAACTCATTTATCCATTCAGCTTCAAGCCAGATTATATAATTAATTTCAAAATCCGACCCCAAATTGAGGTCTAAATCCCAAATTTGCAAAAACCCTCATTCTTCCCAAATACCTAATTCTCTACCATGAAAAACAAAGATTAAAGCAAGAAATTAATGGGTGACGAAGGAAATAGAAGAAAAACAAGTTAAATTATACTAACATATGAAAGGGTGATGAAATATATCCGCCAAATCACCTCTAGGCCGAGCTCTAATGAAAAGATTGTGAAAAATTGGTGAAATGTCGATTTTTAGAAGTTTAAATGACTGGGCGTCAAGTGTTCATCGCATTCGCGAGACACCTGACGCGTTCGCGAATTGCATTGCACAGATGGCCATTGTGATCGCGATCTACTCTACGCGCTCACGTAGGCTTAGGCCACCTTGCCTTCGCGTTTGCGAGCCTAGGCTCGCGATCGCATAGAGTATAGGATCCACCACCCAGTTCCCCCTCCTAACCCTATGCGTTCGCGAAGGAGTGGCCGCGTTCGCGAATGGCAGACCCCCCAATGCTCCGCGTTCGCGATCATCTCTTCTCTTCCGCGAAGAACAATTCCTCCCCAGTCCCAAATATACTCTTGGCGATCACGGGAGTATCCTCGCGATCAGGAAGAAGCATGCAC
>NW_017686619.1:0-4329 GCF_001879085.1 Nicotiana attenuata | reverse complement strand
AGACACGGTGCAGCGTGGAGGTGCCACGAAGATCACCTTAGATGATGATGGCGTTTTGAGATTGCAGGGGCGAGTTTGTGTGCCCAATGTCGATGGGATTCGAGAGTTGATCTTAGCGGAGGCCCATAGCTCTCGGTATTCTATACACCCGGGCGCCGCGAAGATGTATCAGGACTTGCGGCAGCTTTATTGGTGGCGTAGGATGAAGAAAGATATTGTTGCATAAGTGGCTCGATGTTTGAACTGTCAGCAGGTTAAGTATGAGCATCAGAGGCCTGGTGGTTTGTTTCAGAGGATTGAGCTTCCCGAGTGGAAGTGGGAGAGGATTACCATGGATTTCGTTACTGGACTTCCGATGACTCGGAAGAAGTTTGATGCTATTTGGGTCATTGTTGATAGGCTGACCAAGTCAGCGCATTTTATTCCTGTTGCAGCCACTTATTCATCGGAGAGGTTAGCTGAGATCTACATCCGAGAGATTGTTCGCCTTCATGGGGTGCCGGTATCTATTATTTCGGATCGGGGTACGCAGTTTACCTCGCGCTTCTGGAGAGCAATTCAGCAGGAGTTGGGCACCCAGGTTCAGTTGAGCACAGCGTTTCATCCTCAGACGGACGGCCAGCCCGAGAGGACTATTCAGATATTGGAGGATATGCTCCGAGCCTGTGTCATTGATTTCGGAGGCTCGTGGGACCAGTTTTTGCCTTTAGCAGAGTTCGCCTACAACAATAGCTACCAGTCCAGCATTCAGATGGCTCCTTATGAGGCGTTGTATAGTAGGCGATGTCGGTCTCCAGTCAGATGGTTTGAGCAGGGAGAGGCTCGATTATTGGGTACAGATTTAGTTCAGGAGGCCTTAGATAAGGTCAAGATCATTCAGGAGAGGCTTCGTTCAGCTCAGTCTAGGCAGAAGAGTTATGCAGACCGTAAGGTTCGAGATGTAGCTTTCATGGTTGGTGAGCGGGTATTGCTATGAGTGTCGCCTATGAAGGGCGTGATGAGATTTGGGAAGAAGGGCAAGCTTATCCCTAGGTACATCGGCCCGTTTGAGATTCTTGATCGAGTGGGTGAGGTGGCTTATAGACATGTGTTGCCACCTGGCTTATCAGCTGTGCATCCAGTCTTCCATGTATCCATGCTTCGGAGGTATCACGGCGATCCTACCCACGTGTTAGATTTCAGTACTGTCCAGTTGGACAAGGACTTATCCTATGAGGAGGAGCCGGTAGCTATTCTAGACCGGCAGATTCGTCAGTTGAGATCCAAGAGTTTTCCTTCTGTTCGTGTTCAGTGGAGAGGTCAGCCTCCTGAGGCATCGACCTGGGAGTCCGAGTCTGAAATGCGGAGTCGTTATCCCCATCTTTTCCCCGACTCAGGTACTCCTTTCTTTTGTCCGTTCGAGGACGAACGGTTGTTTTAGAGGTGGAGAATGTGACGACCCAAGGGGGGGTCATCACCTGTATTCCTACTCCCTCTGTACTTCTGAGGCCCTGGAAACCTCACTTGGGAGTTGCCTCGACTTGTGTGCGCAGTCCGGGCGCGTGACCGGAAAGTTCACATGTGAATTTGTGAGAAAAATAATAAAACAGTGACAAAGGGAACGTTTCCGCCGGAGGGGTTTGTCTCCATGGAAAAAGTATTCACTACTGCTTACAGCGCCTTCATTCACTCGTCTTGTTTGATGTTTTAAATTGATCGAGTTTGACTTTGGCCAATGTTTTGGACAAACGGACCCAGACTCGTGGTTCGACAGTCCCGGAGGGTCCGTAGGAAACTTTGGGACTTGGGTGTGTGCCCGGAATCAAAAACCGAGGTTCCAAGTCCGAGAAATGAATTGTTGTGTGAAATTGTTTTCTGAACATAATTAAAGAATTTGAAAGTGTTATTTGTTTAGAAGACTGTGCTGTTGGGCTCGTATTTTGGTTCTGACGCCCGGCACAAGCCTTAAATATGAGTTAAGCAATTACTGTGAAGTTTGGTTAGATTTGGACGTCATTTGACGTGTTTTGAGCTAGCAACAGTAAAATTTGATGTTTCATGGAAATTGGAAGGAAATCATGGGTCTTGAGGCCTAATTCGATGTTGTTTTGGCGATTTGATCGCACGGATGAGTCCACAGGATGTTTTGGAGTTGTGTGTATGTTGGGTTTGGAGCCCCGAGGGCTCGGGTGAGTTTTGAGTGGGTCCCAGGAGGGTTTTAGACTTAAAAGCATCAGAAATTGCAGGTCCAGGTGTTGCAGGCCCCCAGCGCGGCCGCGATCATTTCTGCGCGGTCCGCGTGGCTAGGTTCAGAGGGCCAGTGAACTCTAGGTCAACCAGCGCGGCCGCGCACCAAATCAGTGCGGTCCGCGCTGGATAGGTTCAGAGAGTCATTTTCCCTCCCTTCCTCGGTGCGACCGCGGGGCATTTTTGCGCGATCCGCGTGGCTAGGTTCAGAGGGCCAGTGAACTCTAGGTCAACCAGCGTGGCCGCGCACCAAATCAGTGCGGTCCGCGCTGGATAGGTTCAGAGAGTCGTTTTCCCTCCCTTCCTCGGCGCGGCCGCGGGGCATTTTTGCACGGTCCGCGCTAGTCCTTCAGCAAAGTATATAAATCTAAGATTTTCACTCATTTTGCACTTTTTCGAAACCCAAAACATAAAAGGCGATTTTCCAAATGATTCTTCTCCTTCAAAACGATTGGTAAGTGAATTCTAACTTATTTTCCTTGCTTCTTAACATCTTTAAACATAATTTCAACTTCAAAACAAAGATTTTAATGGGGAAATTTGGGAATTTAGGGTAGAACTAGGGTTTCAAAATTTGGGGGTGTTGGACCTCAATTTGAGGTCCGATTCCAAAATAACTTATATATCTGAGTTCATGGGGGGATGGGTAGTCGGATTTTGGTTCGAACCTCGGGTTTTGACCACGTGGGCCCGAGGGCATTTTGGGGATTTTTGAACAAGCTTTGGGAAATTCACTTTTCATGCATTCAAATTTATTAGATTAGCCTTTGTTGATACACTCAAGTATTTGTGACTAGATTCGAGCGGTTTGGTGGTGAATTCGAAGGATAAAGCGATACTAGAGGCTTGAGTTGAGTTGGAGCATCCGAGGTAAGTGTTTGATCTAACTTTGGTTTGAGGGAATAGGTTTAGAGTATTATTTGCTAATTTCTAAATGTTGAGTACGGTGTATAGGCATGGTGACGAGTATCTATACACCGGTGTCTAGCATGACCGTGAGTCCTTGCTTGTGCTTATTCGGGATTCTGTAGTGACTCCTTCTTGTTTAATTGATGGACTCGATATAATGTGAACAATATGAAGAGGAAAAAAATATGAATTGTAAACTCCTTGGAATGTTGGCTCGAATATGACACGATTAAGACGTAAGAAATGAATAAAAGAGGAAGAGTTGTAATTACTCCCTTGCCGGGACGTGTAAGTTAATGTTGTTGCTCCCTTGTCGGGAGTTAATGGTTTATTTGTATTCTCCCTTGCCGGGATGGTTGAATTGATGCTTGTTCCCTTGCCGGGAAATCCTTATATATTTTGAACTGGGATCGTGTGGCACGCCGACCACCTATATACTATGAAATGGGATCGTGTGGCACGCCGACCACATATATATTATGAAATGGGATCGTGTGGCACGCCGACCACTTATATACTATGAAATGGGATCGTGTGGCATGCCGACCACATATATATTATAAATGGGATCGTGTGGCACGCCGACCACTTATATATTATGAACTGGGATCGTGTGGCACGCCGACCACCTAGATATATATATTATGAAATGGGATCGTGTGGCGCGCCGACCACTTATGTAGATTGTGAGATCGGATGTGGTTTCGTGTTTACTTCTGATAAATTGTGTTCATCTGTATTTCCCCTAAGCATGTCCCCTCCCTGCCTTAGCTGGTGATTTCTGTTGTTATTTCATTGTACTTGTTTATACATATACACCTGCACAGGTTGTTTTTGGTAGGTCCTGTCTAGCCTCGTCACTACTTCGTCGGGGTTAGGCCAGGCACTTACCAGCACATGGGGTCGGTTGTGCTAATGTTACACTCTGTGCATTTTTGCACAGGTCCAGGTATTGAGCAGCAGCAGCAGCGTAAGCACGGGGGCGAACCTTCAGTCCAGAGAGACCCGAGGTAGCTTGCAGGCGTCCACAGGCCCGACGTCTCCCGTCTATCTTTACATTTGGCTGTCATCTCATTGTACCCGAGATAAACCAGATTATGTTTCTTTCATACTTTGTATGTAGTACTCCTTAGATGTTCGTGAGTATGTGACTCCAGTCCCGGGGTAGAGATATATGTGTTGGAACTTCTGTAT
>NW_017686618.1:3144-6279 GCF_001879085.1 Nicotiana attenuata | reverse complement strand
CTTTCTTTCTGAATATACTGCATTCTAATTCGCAGTCTCTCTCTCTCAAATTCGTAAGTGTGATTTTGCTCCGTTCTTTAAGTTCGTTGGTATCCTGCAGTTTGTGTTGCCACTGTTGCAGGAAGGTTTATTCCGTTTTATCCTGGGAGGATTTAATCCATTACCTTGGCAACGTGTGAGGGGGTTAAAATTCCTTAAGGACACACAAGCAAATTGTGGACTCGGAATATTTCTTGAACTCCACTATTTTTCAGATTTCTTTAATTCTTCTAACAGTTTTGTTTTCCTGATTTTGTGTTTTAACACAGTATCGCTCACAAGCTTAAGGAATTTTATTTACTAACGTTTCTGTGTTGAAACATTTATTAAACTATTTTGTATACTATTTTGGAGATTAAAGCCTTGTTGCTTTCTACTCCTATAATTCTTTCTGTCCGGTTTAAAGTACATAAAAACTTTGCCGGAATAATAAACGTACGGGTTTGAAGTATATAAAAACTTCACCATTATTACGTGTTGTATGTTTGGTTTGATATTCAGTTTGAAGATATCAAAACTTCACTGATTTAACAAAGTTCTGTATTGTTTCAACTTTACAGAAATATGACGAATGAAAACCAAACTAATGGAAGTGTTGCGGGAACGGGTGCTACTGTTACGAGTGCTGCTGCCTCGTCAAGCCGTTCTACTCCTGCTCATGCTATGGCACCGGCAGAAAAACCCGGAAAGTTTTCCGGTATTGACTTCAAACGCTGGCAAATGAAGATGCTCTTCTATCTTACTACGTTGAGTTTGCAACGTTTCATCAAGGAGGATCCTCCGGTCATGGCTGAAAATACTCCGGATGATGAACGACTTGTTGTAACTGAAGCATGGAAACATTCTGATTTCCTGTGCAAAAATTACATTTTGAGTTGTTTGGAAGATGGCTTGTACAATGTCTATAGTGTCATGGAAACTTCAAAAGCATTATGGAATGCGCTTGAGAAGAAGTACAAGACTGAGGATGCCGGACTTAAGAAGTTCGTGGCTGCAAGGTTCTTGGATTTCAAGATGATTGACACTAGGTCGGTCATAACTCAAGTCCAAGAACTACAAGTCATTGTACATGACCTCCTTGCTGAAGGTATGACCCAAATCAATAATTTTATTAATAAGATTTATCTTATTATTAATAATGAATTTGTTATTGAAGGTATGGTCATAAATGAGGCCTTTCAAGTCGCTGCTTTCATTGAGAAGTTACCTCCGCTGTGGAAGGATTTTAAGAACTATCTTAAACACAAACGGAAGGAAATGACACTAGAAGACTTGATTGTTCGTTTGAGGATAGAAGAGGACAAAAAAAATGCTGAAAAGAAGTCACGTGGACACTCGACAATAATTGGGGCAAACATTGTTGAGGAGGCACCACAAAATAAGAAGAGGAAGAAAGCTTCTGGACCAAAGAATTACCCAAGTAAGAAGAAGTTCAAGGGTAATTGCCACAACTGTGGAAAATCTGGACATAAGGCAGTGGATTGTCGTGCACCAAAGAATGATAAGAAGAAAAAGAATCAAGCCAACATGGTTGAAGATGAAATGGAAGACTTGTGTGCCATGTTGTCTGAATGCAACTTGGTAGGAAATCCGAAAGAATGGTGGATAGATTCTGGAGCCACCCGCCATGTTTGTGCTAACAAGGAGTTATTTTCTTCTTATGCCCCCGCAGGTCCCGACGAGACAATCTTCATGGGAAATTCATCTACGGCCAAAATTGAAGGAGTTGGCAAGATTGCGTTGAAGATGACGTCGGGAAAAATACTGACTCTAAACCAAGTCCTCCATGTTCCAGAAATTCGCAAGAATCTTGTGTCTACCTCACTTCTTGTCAAGAATGAATTCAAATGTATTTTTGTTTATAATAGTGTTGTACTAAGTAAGAACAATTTGTATGTAGGAAAAGGTTACCTAAATGAGGGCCTTTTTAAGATAAATGTAAATAGCAATTCCTATCAATAAAGTGAATGCTTCTTCTTACTTGCTTGAGTCAAACACTTTATGGCATTCGCGTTAGGTCACGTAAACTTCAAAACATTGCGAAAGATGATAAATCTATAAGTATTGCCAAAATTTGATTGCATTAATTCCAAATGTCAAATATGTGTGGAATCAAAGTATGCTAAGCATCCTTATAAGTCCGTTGAAAGGAATTCAAGTCCTTTAGACTTAATTCACACAGATATTTGCGACATGAAGTCAACACCATCTCGCGGTGGGAAAAAGTATTTTATTACTTTTATTGACGATAGCACGAGATACTGCTATGTTTATTCACTTAATAGTAAAGATGAGGCAATTGATGCTTTCAAGCAATACAAGAGAGAAGTTGAAACGCAACTAAACAAAAAGATCAAAATGATAAGAAGTAATAGGGGTGGCGAATATGAATCTCCTTTTGAAGAAATATGTTTGAAAAATGGCATTATTCACCAAACAACTGCCCCTTACTCTCCACAAGAAATGGAAGACTTGTGTGCCATGTTGTCTGAATGCAACTTGGTAGGAAATCCGAAAGAATGGTGGATAGATTCTGGAGCCACCCGCCATGTTTGTGCTAACAAGGAGTTATTTTCTTCTTATGCCCCCGCAGGTCCCGACGAGACAATCTTCATGGGAAATTCATCTACGGCCAAAATTGAAGGAGTTGGCAAGATTGCGTTGAAGATGACGTCGGGAAAAATAGTGACTCTAAACCAAGTCCTCCATGTAAAACAAATAATGAACTTTTAACAGAGAGAAAGAGCGGATTTTTATGATATCAATGTAATGAAAATGATCTAGGGTTATGGGCTATCTAACATTCCTATTGTATTCTTCAATTGAATTGACTGACTAATTTATCGAGTTTATTGGTTGACAGGGTTAATATTGCTCATAAGAATCTGTCGAGTTCTACCCGCCTATTCAAGCTAACCTAACGCCTATATGTCTATGGAGTTAGAATCAACAAGAACGCATTTATAATTCCTGTATTTCAACCAAGCAAGGCAATTAGGTATATGTCTATCCTAACCGCGAATCCGTTCCCCGATGCCCAGGTTCAAGAACTTGCTCTACTCAATCCTATATGCAATCTAGAATTCCCACTTTCGA
>NW_017686618.1:0-773 GCF_001879085.1 Nicotiana attenuata | reverse complement strand
TGCTGAAGGTTCAGAGGGCCTCTCTGGCCGCGGTTCTGCCGCGATCGCGGTAGAACCGCGGCAGGCAGGTTCAGAAAGCCTCTCTGACCGCGGTTCTGCCGCAACCGCGGTAGAACCGCAGCAGGCAGCGTATTCTTCTGAAAAGGCACCTTTTCCAGACACCTCTTCTGATAATTGCCTATAAATTCTGAGGCAAGGCTCCATTTCTACACAACGAAAACACTCCAGAACTTCTTTCTTTCTGAATATACTGCATCCTAATTCGCAGTCTCTCTCTCTCAAATTTCGTAAGTGTGTATTTTGCTCCGTTTCTTTGAGTTCGTTGGTATCCTGCAGTTTGTATTGCCACTGTTGCAGGTAAGGTTTATTTCCGTTTTATCCGTGGGAGGATTTAATCCATTACCTTGGCAACGTGTGAGGGGGTTAAAATTCCTTAAGGACACACAAGAAAATTGTGGACTCGGAATATTTCTTTAACTCTTCTGTTTTTCCAGTTTCTTTTATTTTTCTAACAGTTTTTCTTGATTTTTGGTTTAACACAGTAACGCTCACACCTTCAAGATTGACACCTTCATGTTCAAGCAATCAAGTGATTAACATTTTAAATGGCAAACTACCATCAACATATAAATCATTAGAACTCTCAATCACGAAGTTAGTTATCCAAGTGGACAACTTTATCTTTCGAGTTAATTTTATCCATGGTCACTAAACTTTTGTGTTTGTTACCCAAAAGTCACTTTTTTTTTTGTTACGTAAAAATCATTCAACTT
>NW_017686617.1:5443-6279 GCF_001879085.1 Nicotiana attenuata | reverse complement strand
TCTGTGGTTAGCAAGGTTGCCAGTACCTAGCCAATTATCCCACCAGAAAGAGGAATTCCCAGAATGAAGCCTCCAATAAATGTGAATCTCAGCCTCTTTTTTGTTGGACTTCATCTTCTTCCATGCTTGGGACTCACTAGAGTCCTACTTTTTTGAGACTGGATGTGATATTTGGCAGTATTTTGCAGTTAAGAAACTGCTCCACAGAGATTGTTTTGTTCTAAAGCACCACCATTGTTTGAATTCAAGGGATTTGCATATGTCTTCAATGGATCTGAAACCTACTCCACCTTCATCCAGAGTGTTTGCTAATTTGTGCCAGGAGGCCCAGTGGTACTTATTTTTGTTCTGATCCATATCCCAGAAAAAATTGGAAGCAAGCTTTTCAATTTGTTTAATCACAGTTTTGGGAGGGGAAACTGCAGACAGGAGGTGAATGGGAAGAGATTGGAGGACATGCTTGATAAGGGTAGCCCTGCCCCCATGAGAAAGGAGCCTGCCTTGCCACCTCTAATTCTACTGACCACTTTAGAGATGATGGGATTGAAATGAATGATCCTTTTCCTGCCAATATAGAGAGGGCATCCTAGGTATTTATAGGGGACTCTTCTTGGAAAACCCTGTAATCTGCTGAATTCTTCTTATGGTATGTGGAAATGCACAGGGGGATATCATGAAATGGCTTTGTCTTTGTTGATCAACTGGCCAGAGGTGTGCTCATATGTCTGAAGGATGGTCATGATCTTTTCTAAAGAGGCTCTGCCACCAAACGGTAAAGATGATAATATCATCAGCAAAAGCTAAGGTGTGTGACTTGAGACCGTCTTTCTCACTAT
>NW_017686617.1:0-3128 GCF_001879085.1 Nicotiana attenuata | reverse complement strand
TTTCCTTTGATTGGTAGCCTGAGACTGTGCTGTTCCAGCAATTTCTTCCTTCTTTTTCTTTTTCTCCTCTTCTTGAAGTCTAGTTTCACAATTGTACTCTGAATGGCCCAGATGTCTGCAATGGACACAGTAGGCAGGAATACTCTCATATTGAACTTCTAACCATTCACCATCACCATTATCATCTTGCCCTTCATCATATCCAAGCCACACATGATGGGGCCTTTCCTTTGTGAGATCAATTTGAACTTTAACCTTAGCAACACTTCCCCTTGTTTTTTGAAAAGATACTAGGTCCAGATATATAGCTTTGCCAATTGGGGACAGTAGAGGTGTGAGGATTTCCATATAGTACAGATGCCATGGGAGTTCAGGGATAACTACCCATATTGGTACAATAGGGGAATCCTCATTAGGCTTGAATGCAGGGGTCCATGCTTCAAATTTCATCATTTGCCCTTGAATGTACATGTGTTGTTTGCCCCAGACAGTAGAGTGATCATACTCATTATCCAGATCAATATAAACTATCCTAGCATTGAAATGAGCTATCTTCACTCCACCTCTAAGCTCAGTTTGGGCAATGAAGCTTTTCTAATCATTTACATTCTAGGCATAGTATTAGAAAATTTGCCCACTACAGTGTATTTGCACCTATCTGCAAATTTCACCATGTAATCTTCCTTCTTGAAAACAACAGCAGGTTGGCCTTGCTTGGTGGTTATTATTGGAGGGGTGAAAGCAATTGGTTTTATCTCTGCCCCATGTCTAGCTCTGAGTCTGTTGACAAATGAGTGAGTGACAGTGGGAGGGGGTGGAGATGTGTTGCCAGTTGGTGTGTTCTTGGTGAGATTACTGTTATTTTGAGGTGTGGAAGAAGGAGCAGGGGGGTCTGTTTATTGGGCTGAATTGGGGGTGTGGTGTTGGTTGGTATTTAGTGAGGCTTTTTGGAATTGTTTGGCCTATCAAAATTGGAAGATATTTTGATTGGGGGGTTTGCACTTGGAATAGGAGCTGGGGCTGGTAAGGAGGTTATGTGTGCATTGATCTGCATGGGTGCAGATGTAACTGAGGGATCAGCCTTGTTAGCAGGGACTAAGGTTTGGGGGTTTTGGTGTTGTGCTTCAGTTTAGACAGGCTCAAGGCTAGGATTGTTGAGTGCTGCAACAGGGACTTGTTGAGTGCTACAGTGCACTGGGAGACTATTTTTTAGATTCAAGGAGTTTGGCTCATGTAAAATTTGGTTTGAAGGCTTAGGAACAATCTCCTGAGGTGAGGGAACAATTTGGCATTGGTTTTTGATTAATTGGTTTGCCTGATCACCCTGCCCGGCCAACTGATGAAGAACTGGAGCATTCAGAAATGTAGAAGTTTCATTCCTATCAATCAATTGGTGTGAAACTTGGTGAGTGTACTCCAAAGGCACTAAGGATTGATCTCTCATCAGCAAACTCCTTTGAATAGGGCTTGATTGAACATTGACATTTGGTCGAACATTCTTGGATGAACAGTGCTTAGAGATACCTTTTATAATATTCGAAGAGATAAACCCCTGTAAAATTTGTTCTGATGGGTTGGAAATACTCGCCTGATGTGTAGGAGTAGAATGGCATTGGTTTGGAGCTTCAATTATCCCTGAGCCACCATTTCCGGGCAACTAACCAGAAGCTGAGTTTCCCCAATGATCTAGCTGATCAATTCCCACGTTAGAATTGAGTGAAATTTTGCATACCTGCTCCTTAGGTGATGTAGAAGCAATTGTGCTTGGTTGTTGCACTTGAATTGGTCCAGAATTTTGCATTTTTTCGAACACCTTGGGATGACAGTTGAGCTGGAGAAGACGATTGGAAAATTGAAGGGATTGGTTGATACCCATGTGAAATTGGAGCTGCAAACTTGCTCTCTTCATTAAGAGGAGCATTTTGGTAACAAGGGTTTTCAATTTGGCTGGCTAGAACTCCTACTCCGGCTATCTCTGTAACACCAGAAAATTTCAGTTGGTCTTTGCCGGCGATTCCCACGGTGGAATTGTCTGATTTTTGGAGGGGAGGGGCACTTTGAGGTGGGGAGTAATCTCTACAGTTTGGATTATCAAAATTTGACCCAGAAAACACCTGGGAAATTTCTGAAGTTCCCAGCCGATTTTTATGAACAGTAATCGCAGCACCTTTTTGAAAATCTGTTACGACTTGGATGGAGTTTTGGAATGAGGTTTGTTGGAGGAGGTGCGCGTTTGTATTCCGCACATTTTGGCATTGGTCCGGTGGTTTTTCACCGGTGGACGACGGAGAAACGGGCATTTGACCACTGCCGTGGCACTGTAGCAGTGAATCGCCTAGTACGGAGAGAATTTGTGAAAAAAGGTGCTTTTTGAATTCGTTATTCGGAAGGCCTTGGGTTCACAACATGAGGGCAGTACCCTCGACACTATACCAAGCACTAAAATTCCCCACTCTGGGAGGAATCAAGATGGTGAACGGAGAGCAGTGGGGCATAATAGAAATGTTCGCAGTCGATGAAGTGATTCCGATGTCCGCACACTCGACATCAAAGAATATGGAGCCGGCCAGTAGGAAAAAAACCAAGTAGAAATGACCAATACATGTCCCAACCAAATTGGAGTAATAAGGATCAAGCGAAGATGACAATTACAAAATTCCTAGGTCGTTCATCGCTCCTAATGAAACTGGCCCCACAAAATCAACGGTCGAGGAGCTGGAGCAAGTCACATTGATCGAGTACTTTCCCGATTGGATGGTATACCTGGGCATGGGGTTAACTCCTGAGCTCAGGAAAAAAAATTATTAAATTCCTTATATCAAACATAGATTGTTTCGCTTGGTCCCACATTGATATGACAGGGATCCCGCCAGAGATAACCACTCACAAGCTGAGTTTGGATCCAAAGTTCCTCCCGGTTAAACAGAAGAGGAGACCTCAGTCCAAAGTCAAGCATGCATTCATCAAAGACGAGGTATCTAAACTCCTTAAAATAGGTTCCATTCGGGAGGTTAAGTACCCGGATTGGTTAGCTAATGTAGTGGTAGTACCTAAAAAGGTAAAGAAGTTAAGATAGTGCGTAGATTACAAGACTTGAACAAGGCATCCTAAGGACTATTTTCCTTGTC
>NW_017686616.1:5279-6279 GCF_001879085.1 Nicotiana attenuata | reverse complement strand
ACTTAATTTCCTTGCGCTTCCTAGTCATTAATGCTCTAATAATGTATTATTACTATTTATTTTCTGATTATTTACTACCATTATTATAATTATATTAGTAGTAGTATTGATATCACTGTTAGCAATATCATTATCATTATTAGTATTATTAGTAGTAACTCATTGTTATAGTTTGAAAAGACATTGAGTTAAGAAACTTTATATGGTTGCATGCTTTAAAGATTCTGAGAGTTATTAAAAGGAATTTGTTTATCAGATACCATGACTTTGGGATTTCGCTGTTGATATGAAGATTCTTAAGTTTTCTTGTTTTAGCTTTTATAAAATGAGTGTATACATGGTATGACTATTTAAAAACTTTGACAAGTATTCTGACATATGAAAAAATACTTTAATTGTGTTCTTTAAGTAGTCTTGCTATCTCTCTAAGAGATTGATAATAAAATTCTTGCAGTAGCGTATATCTTAAATGTCCATTTGAAAGCATGCCCGTAAGGTAGGAAGACATGTATGTTGGTAAAGACATTTTATATTTAAGACTTGTATTGGGTCTAGGAAGTTTGGTTTGCTGTGTCTACTATATTATTAGATGTATTTTATAAAAGTTGGTACAAGAAACTACATCTGCAAGACTCTTGTTTGGTCTTAGAAAATAGCTTTTGCCTTTTCTCTTGTTGTCTGTTAATAGGGCTTGACTTGTTTAGGAGACATAAGTTGGTAATAGCATATGATTCATTATTATTTTAAGTCATGAAGTTGAATATAATTAGGTACACATGTTTAGATTTTGTAGCTAGTTTCGTTGTTGCTTAAAATTTGTGCTAAATGTGGTAGTATTATTTCAAAGAATCAAAAACCTTTTGAATTTGAGTATATAGCTTTCACACAGGTCAAATAACTATTTTAACATAGATTAAATCTTCTATCCGTATGTTTAGTAGCCTTTCTTTAGGAGTTCGTTGAAAATTGCAAGTTTCTATTAGTTGTTCTTTTTAAAAAA
>NW_017686616.1:0-690 GCF_001879085.1 Nicotiana attenuata | reverse complement strand
AGACAAATAGCAATTACAGAATTTAGGTGAGGGTAACATAGAAACAACCTCACCTAAGCAAAAGCAAATAGATCTGGATTCAAGACCTGATACTATTCAAGAACCGGAGGAGAATGATAACATCAAAACAACGATAGAAGAGCTAGAGGCCGTGGTGTTATTTATACATTGGCCCGACAGAAAAGTGTACATAGGAGCTAATCTTAGCCCGGAGGTAAAACGTAAGTTAATTGAATTTTTAAAAGCTAATGCAGACTGTTTTGCTTGGTCCCGTACAGACATGACAGGTATACCACCGGAGGTGATGACTCATAAACTAAATGAAGATCCATCATATCCTCCCGTCAAGCAAAAGAAAAGAAAACAAGGAACTTTCAAAAATAAGGTGATTCAAGAGGAAGTTCAAAAGTTGCTAAAAATTGGTTCAATTCGTGAGGTAAAATATCCTAAGTGGTTAGCTAATACTGTTGTGGTTCCTAAAAAGAACGGTAAGTGGCGAGTCTGTGTAGATTACACAGACCTTAATAAAGCCTCTCCAAAAGATTCCTTTCCTTTGCCCCACATAGATCAGTTAATTGATGCTACTGCAGGGCATGAACTATTATGTTTTTTAGATGCATATTCAGGCTATAATCAAATCAAGATGGATCCAGGTGATGAAGAAAAAACTTCTTTTATAACAGACATGGG
>NW_017686615.1:4880-6279 GCF_001879085.1 Nicotiana attenuata | reverse complement strand
TATGTTTTGAACAGTTGCAGGTATCGCATTTGCGATCACAGGTTCGCAAATGCGAAGCTTGGCCTGGCCTGCTGCCTTCGCAAATGCGAACAAATGTTCGCAAATGCGGCTCTGTCCAGTCGCAATGCGACAATGAGCTTTGCAATTGTGAAGGTCCCCTCCCAGCCCGTTGATCGCAAATGCGAAGTAACTTCGCAAATGCGATGCTCGCACATTCGAGCCAGACTTCGCAAATGCGAAGTCTGCAGATCTGCAACATACCAGAAAATTTCTTAAGGCTCAAAACACTCCGCAGCCTATCCAAAACTCACCCGAGCCCTCGGTGCTCCAAACCAAACATGAACACAAGTCTTAAAACATCATACGAACTTGCTCATTCGATCAAATCGCAAAATAGCACCTAGAACTATAAATTCAACAACTCAATTACTTCGATCACTTGTTTTCTGCCGACATCACTGTTGAGGATAGTAATGTCCTAAGTGTGGTAAAAAGAGTTGTTACAAGTGAAGAAAATGATAATCTTACTATCATTCCTAATCTAGCGGAGGTGAAAGAGGCTGTGTTCTCTATTGACCTTGATAGCTCCCCTGGTCCAGATGGTTTGACGGGTAGATTTTATCAATCATGTTGGCCTATTATTCATGAAAATATCTAGGAAGTTGTGGTTTCCTTCTTTCAGGGAGCTACATTGCCTAAATTCTTCACACATACATGTATCATTATGCTTCCTAAAGTGGAGGCCCCTTAAAGCTTCTCTGACATCAGGACAATCAGCTTGTGCAATGTTTCTAGCAAAATCATTGCTAAAATTCTAAATGCTAGATTAAGCTAAATTTTGCCCAAAATCATCACTCAAAACCAAAGTGGTTTTGTTAAAGGAAGAGCCATAACTGAAAATATTCTACTAGCACACGAGCTTATCAATGATATTGGCAAACCAAGGAAAGGAGCTAATGTGGTGATCAAACTGGATATGGCTAAAGCCTACGACAGAGTCTCTTGGCCTTTCCTATGTTTCATGCTGAGGAAATTGGGATTTGCAAAAGAATAGATTGATCTAATCCACAAATTCATTTCTAACAATTAGTATTCCATCATTGTGAATGGTGGCAGACATGGCTTCTTCAAATCTGGAAGAGGCCTCAGACAGGGAGACCCTCTATCCCCTTCTCTATTTATACTTTGTGCAGAATTACTTTCCCAGTGTGACGACCCAAAGGGTCATCACCTGTTTTCTTATTCATTCCGTACTTCCGAGGTCTTGAAAATCTCATTTGGGGTTGCCTCGATTTGCATGCGCAGTCCGGGCGCGTAGCCGGAAAGCTTAAATATGAATTCTGTGAGAAAAATGCTAAATTTTGATATTAAATTGAATAAATTTGACTTCGGTCAACAT
>NW_017686615.1:0-682 GCF_001879085.1 Nicotiana attenuata | reverse complement strand
AGACCTGCCGGGTATGCCACCCGACAGGGAAATTGACTTCTGCATTGAGTATGGTTCCGGGCACTCAGCCCATTTCTATTCCGCCGTATCGTATGGCCCCGCCTGAGTTGAAAGAGTTAAAGGAACAGTTGCAAGATTTGTTTGAGAAGAGCTTCATTAGGCCCAGTGTTTCGCCTTGGGGTGCGCCGGTGTTGTTTGTTAAAAAAGGAGGATGGGTCAATGAGAATGTGTATTGATTACCGACAATTGAACAAGGTTACAAACAAGAATAAGTATCCATTGCCGAGGAATGATGACTGGTTTGATCAGTTTCAGGGTGCCAAGGTATTTTCAAAGATTGACTTGCGATCTGGCTACCATCAGTTGAGGATTAGGACATCCGATGTCCCTAAGACAGCTTTCTGCACTCAGTACGGGCATTATGAGTTCTTGGTTATGTTATTCGGTTTGACGAATGCCCCAGCAGCTTTCATGGACTTGATGAACCGAGTGTTCAGGCCTTATTTGGATTCATTCGTGATAGTGTTCATTGATGATATATTGATATACTCCCGCAGCCAGGAGGAGCATGAGCAGCACCTTAGAGTGGTTCTTCAGACTCTGAGGGATAGTCAGTTATACGCTAAGTTCTCGAAGTGTGAATTCTGGTTGGGTTTAGTTGCATTTCTGGGCCATGTTATAT
>NW_017686614.1:4380-6279 GCF_001879085.1 Nicotiana attenuata | reverse complement strand
CAATTGGAACCTCGGTAGAGCAGCTCGAAAGGATGACGGAAAGATTTTTTGCTAGCAACCAACTTTCCTTTAGTAAGAATGATTTGCCTCCTGAAGGCGCAGCTCATAACAAAGCCTTGCATCTGACTGTCAAATGTGAAGGTTACTATGTCAAACGAGTCATGGTAGACGGAGGATCAGGGGTTGACATCTGTCCACTCTCCACACTGCGAAGGATGGAAATCGGGACAGAAAAGATTCGTCCAAATAATGTCTGTGTAAGGGCTTTTGATGGTATTAAGAGGGATACCATCGGTGAAATTGACTTGATATTGACCATAGGTCCAGTGGACTTCGAAGTGACTTTCCAAGTATTGGACATGGATACATCTTATAACTTCCTTCTGGGGAGACCTTGGATCCATGCTGCTGGAGCGGTGCCTTCAACCCTCCACCAGATGGTAAAGTTTGAGCATGAAGATCAGGAAATCGTAGTCCATGGAGAAGACGAGCAATCTATCTACCGTGATCCATCTATTCCATGTTTGGAGGCAAGGGAAGGAAGTGAGCATATCGTTTATCAAGCCTTTGAGATTGTGGTAGCAGATCAGCATGAGGAGGGAATCCCTTGTCCTCAGCCTTTCCTGTCTAACGCTTCAATCATGGTGGCCAGAGAAATGATTAGACACGGTTTCAGGCCAGGAAAAGGATTGGGGAAAACTTTACAAGGAATATCTGAGCCAGTAACTCTTCCCGCAACAGAAAGGTTCTTCGGAATAGGTTTTTATCCTACACCGGATGATGAAAAATGGGCTGAAGAAAGAAAGAGAGAAGGATGGTTTCTGCCACAACCACTGCCCCATCTTTATGATACTTTTGTTAAGACCAAGTATGGCAAAGAAAAGGACGATGAGTTGTTCACAGCTGAAGAAATTGAAGAAGAGGCAAATGCTTTATGAAACCAACATGGTCCAACCAGGAGAAGGAACTAGCACCGCTGAAGTACTCTATATGGGGTCTGATGCTAAACTTCAAAACTGGAAGGCTACGCCATTCCCGATCAGGCGGGGGTCCTGGTAGACTAGCCCTGTCACCTTTTCTGTATCTCGAGTTATTTCAGGGTGTAGCTCGGGTTTTCCTTTAGTTTCATGTTTTTAATTCATAAATGTAAACCCTGTTATCTTTCCAATTCCAAGAAATGAAATCAATATTTCATCGTCCATCTTTCTTTCCTTTCTAATTTCAGTTATTTTTCCTTTTTTCATCTTTTCTTTTCAGTTATAATAATGCGGCTTTAAAAAACATGACATGCTTGCGGACTTCATACCCAGACTCAAACACGCTGCTTAATTGTGAAATAATGAACCAAGAACCGGAATATGATGAAGAAGAGGCTTTTAGGGAGATAAACCGAGAATTGGAACAATTCGAGAACAAACCTAAGCCAAACCTGAATGACACTGAACCGGTTAATTTGGGAACGGCCGAAGAAATAAGGGAAACCAAAATAAGCATTCACACAGATCAACACACTCGAGATGCAATAATCCAGCTCCTGTTCGAATTCAAAGATGTGTTTGCTTGGTCATATGACGATATGCCAGGACTGAGTATGGATTTAGTGGTGCACAAGCTGCCAACTCACCCCGATTGTCCTCCAGTACAGCAAAAGCAAAGGAAGTTCAAGACTGATATCAGTGACAAGATCAAAGAGGAAGTCACAAAACAGTTGAAGGCGGGGGTAATCCGAGTGGTCCAATATACCACGTGGTTGGCTAATGTGGTCCCAGTACCAAAGAAAGACGGGAAAACCCGGGTGTGTGTGGATTACCGAGATTTGAACAGGGCAAGTCCCAAAGATAATTTCCCGTTACCTAACATTCACATCCTTGTTGATAACTGCGCCAAACATGAAATACA
>NW_017686614.1:0-350 GCF_001879085.1 Nicotiana attenuata | reverse complement strand
AAGGAAATGAAATGCGCTAAGCGCTGAAACAGCTTTGCAGCAGGTAAAACGACCTAAAAAGGACGTTACCCCCCCCCCCCCCCAAATTCTTTAATGCATTTTGCTAAATAAAAGGAAAACATAAAAGAGCAAAACAAAAAGAAGAAGAAAGAAGAGACGAAATAAAAATGAAAATCCTAAAAGAAAAACAAGTCATGGTAGCATAGGATCCCATTCCTTAAATAATCCCGGAACAAAAACCGAGGATCTCCCGGAACAAAAACCGTGGAGCTTTTTCTTTCCAAAATCCCGGAACAAACACCGAGGATCTCCCAGAACAAAAACCGTGGAGCTTTTTTCTTTCCAAATCC
>NW_017686613.1:3392-6280 GCF_001879085.1 Nicotiana attenuata | reverse complement strand
GGTTCGAGAAGAAGGGCAAGTTGAGCTTTAGGTATATTGGACCTTTTGAGATCGTTGAGAGGATTGGAGAGGTGGCCTACAAGCTTGCCTTGCCACATAGTTTATCTTTGGTTCATCTGGTGTTCCATGTCTCTATGCTCCAGAAGTATTATGGTGATCTGTCTCATGTTCTAGACATTAACACAATCCAATTGGATGAGGATTTGACTTATATTAAGGAACATGTGGCTATTTTGGGCAGCCAGGTCCGGAAGTTGAGATCATAGGATACTGCTTTAGTGAAGGTTCAATAGAGGGCTCTTGCAGTCGAGGAGGCGACCTGGGAGACCAAGCTTGACATGCGGAATCATTATCCTAATCTATTCACCACATTAGGTACGTCCTTATACACGTTCGAGGACGAACATTTATTTTAAGATGGGGAATGTAACGAGGTGAACGATTTTAAATCATGATTTCATATACACGTATCGTGATTTCAGACTTGGGCGTATGCCCGGAATTGATTTTGAATGTCCGTAGGTTGATTTATGTTGATTTGACAAAACTTAGCAATTTGAAGTTGAAAATTTTGACCGTAGGTTGACTTTTAGCTATCGAGTTTAGAATTTGATTTTGGGACCTGGAATAGGTTTTTTATGGTATTTAGAACTTGTGTGCAAAATTAAGTGTCGTTTAGAGTTGATTTGATAGGATTTGGACGTTTAGTTGTAATTCTCGAAGTTTTTAAAATTTTATTTGAAATTCATGTGTTTTAGTGTTCGATTCATAGTTTTAGGTGTTATTTTCGTGTTTTGGTCGTGCGAGTGAGTTTGTATGATGTTTTTAGACTTGTGTGGTTTGGAGTACCAAGGGCTCGGATGACTTTCAGACATGTTTCGGATGTGTTTTGCACTGAAAATTCAAGCTTGCTGTCTGGTGCCCTCTAGTGTCGCAATTGCGAGCACTAGGGTCATATTTGCAACAATAGCTGGAATCCTATAGGTATCGCAAATGCGATGCCTTGGTCTCATTTGCAAAAGAAGTCTGGGCTGGATTCTAATCGTATTATATCAACATATCTTACATTTCAACATCAAAATCATGTGAATCAAAGTGCAAATTTGTGAAACTTTGTCAAGCTTTTGAAAAATAAGAAATTGAGGTTTGAGAGTCGATTTGGACTCGAATTTTGATGTAATCACATAGAACTCGTGGGGTCATGGGTAGGCAGAATTTACCATTGGACCCAGGTTTTTATCGGGCGGGCCTCGGGTTGACTTTTGTTGACTTTTTGAGAAAAGTGTAAAGATCTTAGGTTTATCTATTGCAATTGAATTCCCTAGCATTGTTTAATAATATTAAGTCGATTTTGGTTAGATTTGAGCCGTGTGGAGGTAGATTTTAAGGGAAAAGCTATTTTCAAGTGTTGAATTGGCCTAGTTGAGGTAAATATCTTACCTATCTTCGTGTGGGGACTACCCCTTAGGATTGGTATTGTTTGATTCAACTGTACTAAGTGAATCCTTGTACGCAAGGTGACGAGTGGGTACATGGGTTATATATGGTATTTGACCGATTTAGGCTACTTAGACTATTTTCAGGCTTTAATTGAATGTCATGTCATGTTCTAATTCTTTTAGTCAATCTATTTGTACTTGTGTTAGTCTATCCTTACATGCCTTAAATGATTTTGTTAAAATTTGGTCTACCTCCTAATTGATCATTTGCTCTCATGCCTTAGTTGAACGTGTTGCCTCTTTTATTGTTACATCCTATCTCTTCATTGTTATTTATCGTTATTTGAAATTGTTCCTCGTGTTATCTCTTTCCTTATTGATTATCATTTACTTGAAGTAATTGTGCATGCCATTCCTTTCCTTGTTGATTTCCATTAATTGAAACTCATTGCTAAATGTTATTATCTTCTATTTTGAGTTAGTCTTATTTAATATCGTGGTTATACATTATTTTTCTCATTTATTAGTTAATTGGCATTGAAGTAGTGAAAGTCGTTAACACGTTGAGGGGAATGTTATTATTGAGACATCTATCTTATTGAGCATTTTACATTCATTGTTGTTGTTGATATTCTTCTATACGTTTGGTGGAGCTATGGGCTCTTGGTTTGGAAACATTGGTATTGTTGTTGTTGTTGGCAAGTTGTGATATATGGACACTTGTGGTGTGAATTGTTATTGTGATATGATATTGACGTGCATGCTGTGGTATAAGGCTTGGGGTTAATGTGCATGCTGCGATATAAGGTGGGAATTATGTGCGTGTTGTTTTTGATAACCTATTTCAAATGTAAGGCTCACGCGGCGTTATAAGGAAAGATTGTGATTGAAATTGAGAAATGTAAATACGAGGTTGTACCTTGGTTGGGATTCTTCATTATACAAGGCGGTGTCACACCTCCTTTTTACCTACTACGCCCCCGAAGAGGGTATAATAATAAGGGAGTTATTTCCAACGTGAAGTGACAATCGAAACGGGATTCTTTTATTAAAAATTCAGAGTCGCCACTTGGGAGATTTATGGTGTCCCAAGTCACCGGTTGAAAATCCCGAATCGAGGAAAGAATGACTCTGTTTAGCATTCCGCGAACCAGAAATCCGGGTAAGGAATTCTGTTAACCCGGGAGAAGGTGTTAGACATTCCCGAGTTCCGTGGTTCTAGCACGGTCGCTCAACTGTTATATTTGGCCTGTTATCTGATTTTAAACAATTATGAACTTATGTACAAATTTTAGCTTTTAACCGCTTTTATTCATATTTTTAAAGAGAATTGCAACGTCGTTAAAACACGTCTCGAACCACGTCACATAAATGCACCCGTGATTTTTGACATATTTTAACCTCGTTGGGATTTGGATTTGGGTCACATAAATGTGCACCCGAGTTTAG